>NC_134265.1:137544524-137844524 GCF_031893055.1 Leptodactylus fuscus
ATATTCTTTGAATTCCCAGTCAGACAATGGCACTGTATACCAGTAGTAAAAATTGTGGGTGCACGTAACCCCAATATATTCTTTGAATTCCCAGTCAGACACTGGCACTATATGGCAGTAGCAAGAAATGAGGGTATTTGTATTCCCAATATATTCTTTGAATTCCCAGTCAGACAATGGCACTGTATACCAGTAGTAAAAATTGTGGGTGCACGTAACCCCAATATATTCTTTGAATTCCCAGTCAGACAATGGCACTGTATACCAGTAGTAAAAATTGTGGGTGCACGTAACCACAATATATTCTTTGAATTACCAGTCAGAAACTGGCACTATATGGCAGTAGCAAGAAATGAGGGTATTTATAACCCCAATATATTCTTTGAATTCCCAGTCAGACAATGGCACTGTATACCAGTAGTAAAAATTGTGGGTGCACGTAACCCCAATATATTCTTTGAATTCCCAGTCAGACACTGGCACTATATGGCAGTAGCAAGAAATGAGGGTATTTGTATTCCCAATATATTCTTTGAATTCCCAGTCAGACAATGGCACTGTATACCAGTAGTAAAAATTGTGGGTGCACGTAACCCCAATATATTCTTTGAATTCCCAGTCAGACACTGGCACTATATGGCAGTAGCAAGAAATGAGGGTATTTGTATTCCCAATATATTCTTTGAATTCCCAGTCAGACAATGGCACTGTATACCAGTAGTAAAAATTGTGGGTGCACGTAACCCCAATATATTCTTTGAATTCCCAGTCAGACACTGGCACTATATGGCAGTAGCAAGAAATGAGGGTATTTGTAACCCCAATATATTCTTTGAATTACCAGTCAGAAACTGGCACTATATGGCAGTAGCAAGAAATGAGGGTATTTGTATTCCCAATATATTCTTTGAATTCCCAGTCAGACAATGGCACTGTATACCAGTAGTAAAAATTGTGGGTGCACGTAACCCCAATATATTCTTTGAATTACCAGTCAGAAACTGGCACTATATGGCAGTAGCAAGAAATGAGGGTATTTGTATTCCCAATATATTCTTTGAATTCCCAGTCAGACAATGGCACTGTATACCAGTAGTAAAAATTGTGGGTGCACGTAACCCCAATATATTCTTTGAATTACCAGTCAGAAACTGGCACTATATGGCAGTAGCAAGAAATGAGGGTATTTATAACCCCAATATATTCTTTGAATTCCCAGTCAGACAATGGCACTGTATACCAGTAGTAAAAATTGTGGGTGTATATAGCCCCAATTCTATTGCTAGGGGACTTGCAGGGTATTTCTGGGGTGAAGGTGGGGGGCACACCGTTGGAACGGTATCGGGGGTATATATCGGGTATACGGGAATACACTGTCAGTGTATTCCATTCAGGATCCGCGGAAAGCTGGGTTGCGGCGATTGAGCCCGTCAGTGCCACGTTACACTGACAAGCTTCTCCCTGGAATTTAGCTCTTACAAGAGCTGTTGGTTGTCTTCTCCTTCCTATCCTAGCCTGTCCCTGCCTACCCAGAATCTAAGCCCTAGCTAGCTGGACGGAAACCTCCGTCCTCGGTGAATTGCAAGCTCAGAATGACGCGAACCTGGGCGGCGCTGTTCTTTTAAATTAGAGGTCACATGTTTTCGGCAGCCAATGGGTTTTGCCTACTTTTCTCAACGTCACCGGTGTCGTAGTTCCTGTCCCACCTACCCTGCGCTGTTATTGGAGCAAAAAAGGCGCCAGGGAAGGTGGGAGGGGAATCGAGTAATGGCGCACTTTACCACGCGGTGTTCGATTCGATTCGAACATGCCGAACAGCCTAATATCCGATCGAACATGAGTTCGATAGAACACTGTTCGCTCATCTCTAGTCTACATCATAACAGCTTCTGTTCTGCGTCATTCACACAGGCTGCAATTTCCATTTATTTCATGCTTTGCATCATATATCTCCTAATGATTCTTAAATAGAAAAAAAAAATGTGAAAAGAAATACTATTATCATCTTTCTGACTGCTTTCTACAACTGTCTGTCAAAATAAATAGTGACATTTTTCTACTTAGACGTTTTCTAAAGATCGCTCCCACCTACTCACACTTAATATAGTTTATCGGGACTGCTACGTGTGGTTAATATTAGCATAACTATTCCTACTCCAGGTTGAGCTGACTACGCAACAATGAAGAGACAATTTTATCGGCATACGCATTAAAATAAGTTTCGTAAATTGAAATCCTTTATTTTCTATCAGTGTACCATGGATCTCTGGCAATACACAGGATATATAGATTAACATATAGTCTCGAATAAGAGAAGCAACAAGTTAAAACACAGTAATTTGCTTCTTGCTTACATCATAAAGACCTCAAAGGAAGTATCTTCCCTTTAAAGTCAGGCCTTCTATATGTAAAAAAAAAAGACGAAACAAGAATATTATTGATTATTTGGGAGTTAACAATAAATAATAATGCTTTATATAATTAACAGCAAATAAATGTTTTGTTTCAAATTTCAGATCTCGGAAGGTGCTGACTCTCCTTGTGAAGACCCGGCTAATGTATGGAGTATTATGGCTATGCTGCATTGAAGAAACATTCTTGCTCCAGAGGGAATACACTGTCTCTGTAGTGCCACCTATATATCTACTATATAGGTGACACTTATAGAGCCCTTATTATACAAACATGCCAGAAACACCCGATTGTTTGTTTTTGTCCCCCCCCCCTCCCCCCATCAGTACAGAGTAGGGTTTATGTTGGCTGGTTTCAGGGGCATAACTACCGTGGTTGCAGTGCTAGGGGCTGCCACAGGCCCCGGGATAGTAGGGGGCCCGGCGGGCCACTGATGATTTTTTTTTTTTTTTTAATAGGCCGTTACCTGCTGGAGTAATAATTGCTCATGGGTGGTCCACAATGGGGCATAATACTGTGTTAAGGGGGCACTATGGGGCATACTACTGTTTGTAGAGGGGCCAATATGGAACATAATACTGTGTGCATGTCAAATGTTCACCTTGGGGCCCAGCTATTCCTAGTTACACCACTGGCTGGGTTAGTTACCTTTTAAACAGTTCATGGAAGGTTCTCCTTGTGGCCAATGGCGCACAGGGTAACTACTAGGGATGAGTGAATCACTTTCTAACAAACCAGGATTGTTATAAATTTTCCAAAAATTTGGGACTCAGATAAACCTGAAATTTTGGGGTGTCACCACCCACAAATCATTATTATACTCACATCATACTCACGTTTATTCACCTCTTTGGGGCTTCACTGGAGTGTCTGGTCGTCATTCACAGGCATCCCTTTTATCTTTTGACCACCTCTATAACGTCACTGCAAATGCCTGTGATTTGGTCAAATTGGTGATGTCAACATTATAATTCTTGAGTCAAAATATCATGATGTCAACACCCCCTGCATGACTGCTCAGGACTAGAGATGGAAAAAACCTCTCAAAATTAATTTCTTGTTCAGATTCTGCATCTCAGGTGCCTGATTTGTTTCAGATTTGGATATGTTTAGTACGATCCACACTTTCAGTTGGCATAAAACATAGTGTATCACACTCTTAAGAGACCCCAGAATAATGTGGCCGCCATTTTAGTTTGGCTGAGACAGATCTCCATTTGTTTGTTTTTGTAAAGAAAAACTATTTGGAATATTTGGGTTGAACCGGGCTATGTATGAACTGAATCTCCCTTCTCTACTGGGGACCAATTACAAGGCTCAGCTATGACCTGAGGTTCCTGATTCCACAGAGAAGCCAGAAGACCAGACAACACGGTGGAGCCCTCTAGGTGAGGAAAAGTGAGTATGTTTCTTATTTTTCTGCCTCTTCCCTGGGCATCTGACTATTATATTCTGGGGTCTGAAGCGATCCCAGACTATAAAGCCGGGGCCCCACGGGTCGTAAACGCAGCGATTTGCCCGCAGCGGAGACGTTGCGGGAAAAATCGCAGCGTTTTACAGTTCAAGCAAAGGGGATGTGATTCATGCGAATCCCATGCCCACTTTGCGGAAAAAAATGCATTGCGGACACGCTGCGATTTGTAAAGCCGTTGCGCTTTGCAAATCGCAGCTTGACAATTATATCTACGGAAACGCCAGTGGCTTTCCCACAGATATAATGTTAAGAGAAAGTCCGCAGAGGAAAACTCTGTGAACTTCCTATTAAAAACACTGTGGAAAGAACCGCAATGCGTTCACGCAGTGGTTCTTTCCACAGCGCTTTAGTGTTGCAGATACGGCCCATGGGACCTTAGCCTAACAATAGCATTCTGTTTCAGACCAAATAATTGTGGTCTGAACTGAAGCCTGCAAGTAAACTGAGTGAATATAACTAACTACCTATTGGTTTCACTAGTGAATCAACTTTGCAAATAGCTATGAATGTACTTATATGTCTTGATAGTTTTAGTATATATATGGAAGGTTGTGAAGTTCCTCGGGCACTGTGGGCATCAGGTAACACAGTGTAAAGTAAACACATAAAGCTTTCCTAATACATAGTGCAATACAATTAATTATTTTCAGTAATAGATCAAAGCTTAGGATGACAAATCTTTCTGAAATAGAACCTCGCTCTTTTGTACTGCCGTATTATACGTCTTCAAAGCTGCTGATAAAAGAGAAGCAAATGACTGGAGTTAGCCTTCTAGCAATGCGTCTGACCTAATGTGATTCATGTATACGATAAAAGTAAGGTTTATGTTATTTAATAGAACAGCAGCACGGCATAAGCTCTCTGGAATGTACAGCATGTTATCTGGTAACTTATTCAGAATTACACATCCTTGATCATATTGTACAATACTTTTATTTTGTGAGCATAGAGTTTTGTACTTTTTCATTCAATCCAAACCCTAAGGATTAATAGGGGAAAGCCAAGAATTACATTCCTTCATCTACATTCACTCACCTTCCTTGACTTAAGTTGATGGATATGTGTCTTTTATTCTATAATATGTCCTTGTGCATATAGCTATATTATGTCTCTGTAGATTGTTCGAGTTGTGCCTTAATACAGTGTCCATTTATATGTATGGGTATGACTGTAAGTGAAGGGGCGTAACTAACAAAGACTGGGTCCCGTTGCAATTTTTTGACTTGGAGGCCCCCCCGCCCCCTCATGGTGCCTCCTTTCCTAGCCCCACAAAGTATAACACCCCATTTACACACACTATAATATTCAAAGTGGCCTCCAGACAGTATAATATCTGATGGCGGGCACTTCACATAGTATAATGTCCTATAGCACCTTCTCCACACAGTATAATATTCTATAGTGGCCCCTCAACACAGTATAATGTCACATGGTCTGGTACAAACCACACCTTAAATTGGCATAAAACATAGTGTAACACTCTCTTAAGAGACCCCAGAATAATGTGGCAGTCATTTCATTATGCCTGAGACAGATCTCCATTTATTTGTTTTTGTAAAAAATAATTATTTGGAATGCTTGGGTTGAACCTGGCTCTGAATGAAACGGTTCTCCCATCTCTACTACGGATCCAGTAGAGTATTTTCTACTTTTTTAAGGATCAGGAACATGGCTCCATTTTCACAGACCTGATTCTCTCACTGAATATCAATGGTCAGTGAAAAAAAAGGATTCCACACTGGTGCTAACTCTGCAGTGAAAAAACATGGCTGAGAATTAGCACGGATATGTGAATATAGCCAAAGGTCTGAAGTGCACAAGGAAATGAGGTCCTTATAATCCAGTCCTTACATTCACATTATTTCCTGGCCTCCTTGGATCATAATGATCTATGATGCCAGAAGTAGAGATGAGCGAATAGTAAAATATTCGATGTTCGTTATTCGTTTCAAATAGCCTCTCAAAATTCAACTATTCAAAAGAATATCGAACCCCATTATAGTCTATGGGAGAAAATGCTTCGTTTCAGGGGATCCCACCATCCGACTCAGGAGAGTCACCAAGTCCACTATGACACCTCAGCAAATGATGCCAACACCTCTGCAATGCAACTGGGACAGCAGGGGAAGCATGTCTGGGGGCATCTAACACACCAAAGTCCCTGTATTACCCCACTATCACAGCCTATCAACTACACACTTTACACATTCAAAAAAAAACCTCTATCAAAGTGGGAAAATACCTGGATACCTTCTTTACTCCCCGAATGGATGGACACAAACCCAAATTTAAGCTAAACAAAAATAAACAAGCACCCCTTTAAATCACATTGCCCATGACAACCACAAATGGAATAGGCAATGGGAAATCCATCAGTACCCACCCTGAACTGTCATTGTGGATGTGTGTGTGTGTGTGATGTGGTAAGACCTTCCAAAATTCACTTTTATGGCCCTTAACGTGAGCCCTTCCAAATTAAGTTACAGGCCCTTAAGCTGAGCTACCAGGAGAGACTGAGGCCCTTCAGGTGACTTCAGCCTTTTACCTGCAGAGTTTTAGGCCCTTTAACGTAGTTCAGCCTTGCACCCAGGGCCGCCGATAGGCCAGTACTACTGCTACTGGCGTCAGGGGCCCGGCCAAATTTAAAAATGGGGGGGGGGCCCGGTTTTGGCCCGCCACCGTGTGCCGGCTCCCTGGCGCCGGCAGCAGTCATTGTATGTCCTGTTTCAACTCAGATCTGCGTCCAGAGGATGCAGATCTGAGTTGAACACATACGCGGCTGAAGCGAGGAGCTGACACAGGTCAGCTCTTCACTTCGTCGCTGCCGCCTCTCTTGCTGACACATATGCGGCTGAAGCGAGGAGCTGACCTGTGTCAGCTCCTCGCTTCGCCGCTGCCACAAGGAGCTGACCTGTGTCAGCTCCTCGCTTCGCCGCTGCCGCCTCTCTCGCTGACAAATATGCGGCTGAGCCGCGTTCCGGCTCAGCCGCATATGTGTCAGCGAGAGAGGCGGCAGCGGCGAAGCGAGGAGCTGACACTGGTCATCTCCTCGCTTCAGCCGCACGGCTCAGCCACATATGTGTCAGCGAGAGAGGCGGCAGCGGCGAAGCGAGGAGCTGATCCTCGCTTCAGCCGCATATGTGTCAGCGAGAGAGGCGGCAGCGGCGAAGCGAGGAGCTGACACAGGTCAGCTCCTCGCTTCGCCGCTGCCACCGGCTACCCGGCAGTGTAGATGCGATGTGATGACGTCACATCGCGTCTACAACTGTGCGCCAGTAAGAGAGAGAGGCGCGCAGAGAGCAGCGGGGGAACGAAGGAGAAGGTAAGTGTAATGTGGAACGTGAAACTGGGGGCAGATGAAGGAGAGGACGGCATGACACTGGGGGCAGAGATGGAGGGACATGAATCTGGAGGCAGAAAAGGAGGGGACATGGATCTGGGGGCAGAGATGGAGGGGACATGAATCTGGGGGCAGAGATGGGGGGACATGAATCTGGGGGCAGAGATGGAGAGGACGGCATGACACTGGGTGCAGACATGGAGGGACATGAATCTGGGGGCAGAGATGGAGAGGACAGCATGACACTGGGGGCAGAGATGGAGGGACATGGATCTGGGGGCAGAGATGGAGGGGACATTAATCTGGGGGCAGAGATGGGGGAACATGAATCTGGGGGCAGAGATGGAGAGGACGGCATGACACTGGGGGCAGACATGGAGGGACATGAATCTGGGGGCAGAGATGGAGAGGACGGCATGACACTGGGGGCAGAGATGGAGGGACATGGATCTGGGGGCAGAGATGGAGAGGACGGCATGACACTGGGGGCAGAGATGGAGAGGATGGCATGACACTGGGGGCAGAGATGGAGGGACATGAATCTGGGGGCAGAAATGGAGGGGACATGGATCTGGGGGCAGAGATGGAGGGGACATGAATCTGGGGGCAGATGAAGGGTGTATATGAAGCTGGGGGAGAGATGGAGGGGGGACATATAATTTACGGGTGACTGTAGGAGGATTATACAGTGTGCGGGCAAATGGGAAATTAATGAGTGGGCGGAGTCAACATAACAGTGGGTTGGGGCTAAATTTCCCACACCGCACATTTTGTCCCTCTTTTGGTTCTTCAAAAGTTGGGAGGTATGGGTACAGGGGGCAATTGAAAGATGTTAAAGGGTGGACGGGGGGGGGGAATTGTTGGGACATCGGGTGTGCGGCACTGCGGAGAGGGAACTGGGGCAATAATATATAAGTTTTTAGCTGGAGAATAATAATGATGTAGGCTGCTATGCTACTAGCATAGCAGCCTCTTTGGGGGTGGGACTTTCACTTTAAAGGAGTGTTCACATTGCGTTTTTGGCCTTCCTTGCCGGGATACGTTGGTAACCAGTCACAATCAGCTCCCCACTTATCCCTGCATGGAGAACTGCAGGCCCCCCTTTTTTTTAATGGCCAGTTCTTCAGGGATAAGTTGACAGCTGATTCTGACTGGTTACCAATGGATCCCGGCAAGGGAGGTCAAAAACACAATGTGAATAAGCCCTGAGGATTTATTAGGAGGGCTCTTATAAATGGTGTAGGCCCTCTATAGGCGCTGTCACATGTAGCAGATTTTACATGCAAATAGAATCTGATTAAGCCTTGTAATGCTGCTAAATAAAGGGAAATGTAATACAGAATTGGTATGACGCAAAATAAGGTAGTTTTAAAATGGCGGGGGAGGGGGGGCCCCAGACACTTAGGCTGTATGGGGCCCCAAAATTCCTGATGGTGGCCCTGCTTGCACCAGCAGAGATTTGTTGGCCCTTTGGGTGAGTTGAGCCTTTAAACAGCAGAGATTTAGTTTTTGGCCCTTGGTGTGAGTAGAGCCTTTAAAATACAGTGCTTTTGGCCCTTGGCGTGAGTACAGACTTTAAAATACAGTGCTTTTTGCCCTTGGCATGAGTACAGCCCTTGGGGTGACTAGAACCATGCAGCAGCAGTGTTTTATTTTTTGGCCCTTGGGGTGACTAGAGCCATGCAGCAGCAGTGTTTTATTTTTTGGCCCTTGGGGTGACTAGAGCCATGCAGCAGCAGTGTTTTATTTTTTGACCCTTGGGGTGACTAGAGCCATGCAGCAGCAGTGTTTCATTTTTTGGCCCTTGGGGTGACTAGAACCATACAGCAGCAGTGTATCATTTTTTGGCCCTTGGGGTGACTAGAGCCATGCAGCAGCAGTGTATTATTTTTTGGCCCTTGGGGTGACTAAAGCCATGCAGCAGCAGTGTTTTATTTTTTGGCCCTTGGGGTGACTAGAGCCATGCAGCAGCAGTGTTTTATTTTTTGACCCTTGGGGTGACTAGAGCCATGCAGCAGCAGTGTTTCATTTTTTGGCCCTTGGGGTGACTAGAACCATGCAGCAGCAGTGTATCATTTTAGGGGAGCCCTAACACATTAATTTTCAGGCCCTTGAGGGGAGCCCTAAAACTTTAATTTTCAGGCCCTTGGGGGGAGCTCTAAAACATTAATTTTCAGGCCCTTTGGGGGAGCCCTAAAACATTAATTTTCAGGCCCTTGGGGGAGCCCTAAAAAATTAGATTTCAGCCCCTTGGGGGTGAGCCCTAAAAAATTATTTTGCAGGCCCTTGGGCTGGAGCCCTAAAAAATTGAGTTGCAAGCCCCTGGGGGGGGGGGAATAATGGAAAAAAAAATGTAATTAAAAAAAAAATAATTCACATTCAGAAGTAGGGGCTGGGGTTGTAGGAGGAGGAGGAGGAGGAGGAGTATGAGGAGGAAGAGTAAATTGGGTGCTGGCAGCTTCTCTCCAGTACCTGGACTCTGGAGTGGATACCCAGCTGAATATCCACGTCCTCACCCATGTCCCCTGCTGCTGCTGGAAGCCCCTCCCCAGTACCTGGACTGTGGAGTGGATATACAGCTGGGTATCCACATCCTAGCCCACGTCCCCTGCTCATACTGATGATGGACACTGCTGGCAGCCCCTCTCCAGTACCTGGACTGTAGACTAGATACCCAGCTGGATATCCACATCCTCGCCCACGTCCCCTGCTGCTACTGATGAGGGGCACTGCTGGCAGCCCCTCTCCAGCACCTGGACTGTGGACTGGATATACAGCTGGGTATCCACGTCCACGTCCTCGCGCACGTCCCCTGCTGCTACTGACGAGGGGCACTGCTGGCAGCCCCTCTCCAGTACCTGGACTGTGGACTGGATACTCAGCGGAATATCCAGGTCCTCGCCCACGTCCCCTGCTGCTACTGACGAGGGGCACTGCTGGCAGCCACTCTCCAGTACCTGGACTGTGGACTAGATATACAGCTGGGTATCCATGTCCTCGCCCACGTCCCCTGCTGCTACTGACGAGGGGCACTGCTGGCAGAAAGTTTGCAGAGTTTTCCTCCGCTGACTTTTTCTTACCATTATATCTATGGGGAAACCGCCAGCATTTCCGTATATATAATTGACATGCTGCAATTTCCAAAACCACAGCAGTTTTGTAAATCGCGGCATGTCTGCACCACGGATTTTACCGCAAAATAGGCATGGGATTCACTTTTATGTATTTATGTATGCAGCTAACTTGTTGCAGCGTTATATCATAAGCCATTGATATAATCAATACCCAAATGTTTTTAACATGTTATGTGCTAGGTGAAGCTAGATCTGTATGTCCTGCAAAAAATAAAGTTCTCCACATGCCACATGAGCTGGGGAATCTGTACATTGTATTTGTTAGGTCATGCTCTGTCCATCACTGTAGCTTGAGGACATTATGTTTGTTCCTAAAAATGCCAGACACACTCATGGAAAGTGAATCAGATAGCAGTCGTGTGGGTTAGTAATATGAGAATGAAGACATAACATTTATATAAGTCATGCAGTCAACACTGGTCAACCATACGGTAAGTATGAATAACAGCTATTATAGGCTGCAATTACATGCATTCTGAATCCATGATAGAGTCTATGTAGAAGTTATACTACAGAATACAGACATAGTACAAGGCTAATTTTGTATCCTAAATTGTAGTGCTTCTTATAACAAAAGAAGAAAAGATGCATCCGGTATAAAAGTTGCAGCATGAATGTGAATTCATTTATTAAACACTTCTGTAAGTGATGTTTACAACATCGACATGTCACCTCCTTATCTTAACAGAAGTTGGTCCAACTTAAACTGTAAGGTTTTGCACTTTCACTTCCTTTTTTTTTTCTTTTAATAATGACTGCTTTGAGCTTCTCTGAAACTTCTTACTGTAAATTATCCGTTATAATTCCTATGATTTATTATTACTGATCTGGCATTGGGCAAAAGAAGTCCCGATGCTATATTGATACCCAAAAAAACTCGACATCACTAGATATACACTAGCATATTCCTCAAAACAAATACAAATTGCCTATCTAGAATTGACACTTATATTGTTTGCAAAGAATTACTACAAACTGAAGTCAATTTTCATATATAAATTTTATTAATCAGAAAATTAAGTAAAAAAACATATAAAAAGTGCCAAAGAAAAGAAAAAGGATGGAGGTCGCGGTGTCATCCAAGGAGCAATAAACACTATACTATATGAAATTCATACAGACAACTATAACTATGTGTGTGCTATAAATAAACATAAGTGCCCAGTGCATAGTCATAAATTACACTATAAAATTGCAGTGTAACAATAATATAATATAATATATATAATATAACAATAATATAAGCCATTACAGTTATATCCATGCACAATAACAAAGTGACCAGTGCATATGGCTTAAAAATCCGTCATCATCTTTATTGGCTGAAGCATTGAGGTAGACTGACAGAAACCAATATATCAGTGTACCACATGCCCTTTATAATCACACGTACAAAAATACATAAACATAGCTACCAGAAAGACCACCACAACTTCCACCTTGAGTCCCAACCTCCACCTTGAGCCAGGGGGGACTGGGGGGGGGGAAGGTGGTTGCCGCGGGAAGGAGGAGCGGGGGGGGGGGATCGGGGGGCCGTGGGAAGGGGGGCTGGGGGGTTCGGGGTGCCTGGGGGGGAAGGGAGGGTTGTTGGGGGTGCCGCCGGAAGGGGGGCCGAGAGGGAGGGAGTGCCGCTGGGAGGGGGTGCAGGCGGCGCAGGAGGTGCCGCCCGAGGGGGGGATGAGGCCTTGGGGGACAATGGGGGCTGCGTTGCCGCACGGCGGATCATAGCCAACAGTGATTGCATAAATGTATGCGGCTCAGTGCCAACACCAACCCGCAGATGAAGTCGTAGGCAGATGCTAGTGTATCATAAATCTTCTTCACCTCCATGGCTCACTCTAGTACACCAGGGGGAAGGGTTAATACATTTATGAACCTGTCAGACATTAAAAAAAAAAAAAAAAAATCAGAAATCAAAAAAAGGACATCAAAGAAGTTCACTCAGCCTTACTGTGGTAAGATTTACCCATAGACCCCCTTAGCTTATGGACCCAGTTGCTGCTTGAACCCCCATAACTATAGATAGACAGTGCGGTTATATTCTTTATGACTAGGAGTTTAGACATCTCTATAGGAAAGCGTTTTCTACAGTTAGAGTAGTCAAACAATGGCAGGGTCTACCACAGGCAGTAGTAATGGCAGATAGCACGTCAGCATTTAAAGGAGGTGGTTATCTAATAACACATAACATTGAGGGTTATAATTAATCTAATCACAAATTAAGGGAATTATATTATGAGAGATGAGAGGCAGATCCTGGGATTTATTCGCCATATTTGGAATAGGGAAGGAGTTTTTTTTTCCCTAATTGACATGCGCTTAGAGGTTTTTGTCACCCTCTGGTTCAATACTGATGTGTAATAGGTTGGACATGTTGAACCTAGCTCTTTTTCAGGCTCATTACATATGTAGTTATGAATCACCATGACATTTGTACCTGCTTAAGGTTGGATATTTACTTTAAGAAGAACAGGATTAAAAAATTAGGTCTTATTTTGAACATAAAAAACCAGCACAAAGTCCACGACTTTCTACCAGTACGTAGAGATTATTAATTCTTTGCAATTTGTACTCAAGGTGATTAACTTAATCATATGAATGGTTTTCCTCAGCATGAAATAATACCTATTCTGGGCATACAGGCTGCAATATACAACCGTAATCTGTGTTCTCACAGCATGCAGGAAGTTTCTCGGATATGTCCTTACTTGGCGTCGTGTAACACACTTGTATTATGAAGTATATTCCTGCTCCAGATCACATGATAGAGGGAAATATCAAAGTCTGCTTACCTTGAAGGAGTTTACTTTTACACACAGGTCATGGCCAAACCTGGAATGGTGCAATACGGTGACACGGTTACATTTTCTTTCTTATCAATAGTCCATGTTTATCACTAGAATGCAATTCCTGTCACTATCCACACAAATACTGTATATGGTTATTATGCACTGTAAGGTATAAACATACCTACAAAGCCGATATAGTATACAACGTATGGGTTTTACTGTGTTTTGTAATAGTGGTTATCATAAATATTCTATATCTATATCTTATCTGGAAAGATTTGTGTACATTCTATCAGAGGTAAAGATTATTAGGAAAAAGTGAGGAGGATCTCAGCGGTATAATGAAAGGCCAATTGGTCCAACTGCATTATGGTATTTTTCACAGTATTTTTAAGTTCTTAATCTTTTCCAGACCAAGTAGACTCACAGCCTTGTCCCTAACCATCTGAGACAGAAAACCCCACAAGGGTCAAGGTTTTGGTTTAATTTCCATCAAATGAGTTTTTATGTTGCAGAGGGGTGCAAAATCTGAGGGCCACACACCCCCTAAGTCATCAAAATGCTGTGTAAATGTGTCCTAATAATCATGAGGCTTTCCTATCCCCTACTGACTTTTAGGTGTGCACTTACTCACCAGTCCAGGGGCACATTTCACCTCAAGATTTAAAATTTCTTCAACTTCGTAGCATTGTTCAGATGTTCCCAGGTTTTCTGCAGTTAGCAATGATGTCAGACTATATACACCCTGGTATAAACCAATATGTGTATACCGTTCCACTTTCTTCTTGGTCATACAAGACCAGCACAAAGTCCACGACCTTCTTCCACTACATAGAGATTATTATTATTATTATTATTATTATTATTAATAATAATTCTTTATAATTTGTACTCAAGCTCATTAACTTAATTATATTAATGGTCTTCCTCGGCATGAAGTAACACCTATTCTGGGCATACAGGTTGCAATATGCAGCAGTAATCTGTTTGTGTTCTCACAGCATGCAGGAAGTTTCTCGGATATGTCCTTACTTGGTGTCGTGTAACACACTTGTATAATGAAGTATATTCCTGCTCCAGATCACATGATGATGTAACTAGAGAGAAATATCAAAGTCTACTCACCTTGAAGGAGTTTAGTTTTACACACAGGTCATGGCCAAGCCTGGAATGGTGCAATACGGTGACACATAAATGCACTCAGTGACTGTCCAGGGACACTTTTCACCTCAAGATTTAAAATTTCTTAAATTTATGGCATTGATCGGGTGTTCCCAGGTTGTCTACATGTAGCAATGATGCCAGCCTACATACATCCTGTCATGTCAAAAGGCTGAAGTCACTGTCTGCTGTCTTTTATAAGTATTTATAGTATGGCCATTCACATTAGATAGCTGTCAACAGAATGCTTGTTTGAATGCAGTGTTTCCGTCTCGCATTTTTTTGCACAGCGTTGCTGTATCCCGCTACTTGGGGCCTTAGTCTAAAGGGGTTTTCTGGCCTCAAATCATCTTTTCATGCTAATCTGACACCTAGGCTCCACACAGGTCAGCCATTGCAGCAGTCCCTGAGTGCTAGGAGTGGCACAGCAGCCCTGTCCACTGCATAGTGTTGTTTTTAGGGAATTACAGCACAGCTCCTGTTATTTAAATAGCAGCAGTGTTGCATGTGCTGCCTGTTCACTAGGAGCTTCCAGCACTCGAAAGCTGCTGGAAAAAGCTGTCTTGTTCAGGGTCCGGGTGTGAGACCACAACAGATCACATTCTGACAGGGTAAACTTGGCCAAGGCCCATTGAAGTCAAGGGGGTTCAATGCTCAGTTGAGAACTGATAACATCAGTTTTATTAACAAAACCCTTGCTAAACTTGCTGTTGTCCGTCTGCAACCTCCTGTGTCTTTAAGTTTTCCCTCTCTGACTCCTGCTGTCTTCTCCAAGTGATGTATAGTGCTTCTGTAACAGCTGCTATGTGACCACAGATAAGTGATAGATAAGCAGGAAAAGTTTTAATGCTGTTAATTTGCTAATATTATTAATCTGTATAATGTACATTTGTTCTGCCCTGGGACTTGTAGTACTTCACTCTAGTTACACAGCTGTCAGTTATTGTATATGAGGAATCATTACAACAAATGTCTATTGTAAAAGCATGGTATGATATAACTCAACATGTCACACAAGTTGTAAAGCACTGCAGAATATGTTGGTGTTATATAAATGTATTATTATTATTATTATTATTATTATTATTATTATTATTATTATTGTAAATCAATGGGATCTGTTGGGTTATGCTGGTGCCTACCATGAAACTAACCCAACGCTATGTCACGGTTTGCATGTATAACAGAATCCATGATACATATGTGAACAGAGCCTTAATTTGTGTTTTTGGGGGATGTATAGTTTGTTAAAAAGTGTACTGAGATTACAATTATTGTTGCATATATATAGTAGTATTGATGTGTACATCCAACCAGTCATTAAAATGCTGTATGAGTAAGTGTATGTTCACATTTTTGTTCAGTTTGTTGTCCTGACAGACGTTGCACAATCAATCTACATCTATCTATTTACATCTACCAAAATTCACAATAATGTTAAAAGACCAAAACTGTCTTTGTCCCCTCAAAAAGAGCAGAAATGATGTTCTTTATGAATTGCAGAGGTCACTGGATGTATCTAATTGGGCCTCTTACCATGACTGACGGGAGGCCTGCAAAGACTCTATCGCCCAAGGACCTGCCAAACCTCTGAAGCCAGCCCTCCATACTGATGACCTATTTTGTATATAGGTCATCATTAGTAAAAAAAATAATTTGGGGCGGTAAAACCTCTTTAATATGCAGTTGTTGGGCTGAAAACGTGTAACTGTTGCTCATATTGCAGTTGCCTTCAATGATAACATAACATTAGCTTCATACCACTACTTCTTTAACAACTACAAATATACTGCACAATAAAGGTATTCCCACTAGAGGGCGTCATAATCCTTAGTATTAACAATAGTTTAAAAACTGTTGAACTGATTCTGTACACACTGTCTACAAATATTAACCTTATATATGTAATGCTATA
Organism: Leptodactylus fuscus; assembly: GCF_031893055.1. Classification (NCBI taxonomy): domain Eukaryota; kingdom Metazoa; phylum Chordata; class Amphibia; order Anura; family Leptodactylidae; genus Leptodactylus; species Leptodactylus fuscus. The sequence continues at coordinate 137,560,750 of NC_134265.1, forward strand.
TCTGGAAATATTACCTTGCTTTAATAGCCTGGTGAGGTAGTTTGGGGAATACTAATTCAGACCCTGTCTATTAAAGATTATTTCTCATCTCTTTCAATGCCCTATAAAACATAACAATAACTTTCAAAGTTTCACTTTACACCGTGTCATAAGAGAACATATTAAACCCTTTCTCTTCATGCTCTATTAGGGCATATGGATGACATAGAATGGCACCAATGCAAATTTTGGCATTTTACTTGAAAGAGCAATGGGTAAAATAACCGTATCCTGCAGCCCCCCAGTCTTCATGATTTCTGGGGGTTGGAGATATTGGGCACATACTTATATTAATTGTTAATAATATATTTTATTCATATAGCACCAAAATATTCCACAGCACTTCACACATCGTAGGCTTCATGTACAGACAAAATGAGACATTATACAGTAATAAATCAATTCACACAATAAGAGTGAGGGCCCTGCTCACAAGAGCTTACAATCTATGAGGTAGAGGGGGTGACACGAAGTAGCAGGGGCGGCATAGGAGGTAACGTTGCTTATATAGTGGTCCAGCCGTTTTTTAGAAAATAGTTACTATAACTATACAAATAATAAAGTTATGTGAGCCATCACCAGCCAGTTTAGATCTGATAGATAGATAGATAGATAGATAGATAGATAGATAGATAGATAGATAGGAGATAGATAGATAGATAGATAGATAGATAGATAGGAGATAGATAGATAGATAGATAGATAGATAGATAGATAGATAGATAGGAGATAGATAGATAGATAGATAGATAGGAGATAGGTAGATAGATAGATAGATAGATAGATAGATAGATAGATAGATAGATAGGAGATAGATAGATAGATAGATAGATAGATAGATAGGAGATAGATAGATAGATAGATAGGAGATAGATAGATAGATAGATAGATAGATAGATAGATAGATAGATAGTGGCAGCATTCCAAAGTAGTAAAAAAAGAACTGATGTGAATTTAATCCAAGAACTTCCTTTGGACCTTTTTCCAACCTAGGACCGAAACATAGTTCTTGAAATAAATTCACATTAGTTTTTTTTCTATAGATAGATAGCCAGGTTATTTTCTATCTATTGATCTATCATTATCATATATACTGATGTATATATAACTAGGCATAAAATATGTCATCTGAGGATAAGTACTTTAAAATTATATTAATGGGGAAAATCGGACCCAGGAACCAATGTTACTGTGGGCTATAGACCTCTACAGTTGAGTTAAGTCTTCCTAGCATATGAGGCTAGCTACACACATAATAGAATGTCTTTCTTGTGTTTCCAATCTTAAGTGCATCTGAGGGCATGGAAAACCCCTGCTGTCAGGCTCACTAGGGCATACAAGTTTGTACATAGTTTACAGAAAGAAACCTTTACTCCTGATTTCTGAACCCAGATAATTCCAGAGTTCACATGACCACATACTTCATCCACTGGTTCTCTGTGTTAGGTGAGGAGTTCAGTCCAGTTCAGCTTTGTTGTACAGCCTTCTATATAAAAGGCGCAGCCTCATGTTTATCCGATGGCTTTGTGATGTGGCTCGGAGACATTCCTGAATCACTAACTCCTTTAAATTGCCTGTAAAATTGAACGCAGCTCTGACATTCTAACATTGTTACTATTTTAGGCAGAAATTATAAGTGAAGTTGTTATTCTTGTTTTGTCCCTGCACAAGAAACATCAAAGACATCTTAAAATATTCCTAGGTTTTGGATTAAGATAAATCGGTATAATTTTAGGCCAACAACAAAGTTTAGTGCAGGGTTAGCAAAGTTCCAATTACTTTTGTAGCAGAATAAACGCTGAGTGTCTCCTAGTTTAATGTGTCAAGCGCAGACGTGGTTAAATGATGCAATGTATAACAGGGATGAACAGAAAGTGGCTCGAAAAGTGCAAAGTCTCGGGGTGCAAAAGGCCTAGATGTGGATCTCTAACACAGCAGCCATAGTCAGCTATCTTAGGGTAAGTTCACACAGGGTTTTTTGGTCCGGAACCTGAGGCGGAGGCCACCTCAGGCTCCAGACCAAAATACGGGTACCTGCGACTGAATGCTGTTGCACTGCATCGGCATCCAGTTGCGCACTCCACTCCAGATTAGGCCCAATGAATGGGCCTAGTCGGGAGGAGGGAGTGTCTTCAGGCTGAATTGCGAGGCGAATCGGCCCGAAGAATGAGCATGTTGCTTCTTTTTCTGCGTTTTTTCCGGTTCCTGGAAAAAAGAACTGACCGTCTCACATTGAAATCAATGGGAGCCGTCTTTTTGGTCAGGATTTTGAGGCGGATACAGCCTCAAAATCCTGACCAAAAACCCCATGTGAACTCAGCCTTAGTGTTGCTAATGTATACAAAGCTCATGAAAGGGACTATTTCTACTTGCAGACCTCAACTATCATTGAGAAACTTACAACGCAAGTTTGAAGTGCAAATTAGCTATCCTGCAAAAGAGAGAAACTTGTCTCTTTCTTTCTTTAGGCTAAGGCTCCACATAGCAGGCCGCAACAAAAAAAAGTGTTTTTTCCCAGGACGCATTTCACAGAAAGTCTGCAGCAGTTTCTTCTGCGGACTTTCTGCTTATATTATACCTATATGGAAACTGCCGGTGTTTCCGTACGTATAATTGACAAGCTGCGATTTCCAAAACCACAACGGTTTTCGTATATTTTTCTGCAAAGTGTGGATGGAATTTGTTAGAATCCCATCCACTATACAGTGACTGTAAAACCGGTGTTTGGTTGTTGTTTTTTTTTTGTTTATTGAAGAAGCAGCACGATATTACATTATACCCTGTGACAAAGCAATAGAAATAGAAGACCCAAAACAGTAACAGAATGCAACAGAGGTCCACAAAATTGATCCGGGACATGGAGGAACTCAGTTATAAGGAGAGATTAAAGGAGCTCAATTTGTTTAGTCTTGAGAAGAGGGGAAATGTTATAAACCTGTATAAATATATAAAGAGCCCATACAAGAAATATGGGGAAAAGCTGTGAGGGGAACTCCCTCCATCTGGTCTCCATATTGCAAACTGCATGCATGTACGATATGCATTTATATAGTGTAATGAGAAATAGCAGTTGATCAAACAAGTGTTTGGCCAACAGAAGTCTCAAGTGTAGAACTAGTTTTCCACTTTGCCTAGGTTACTAAGTGTTTAATATACGTCTAAATAAATATAACTCATTGATACATTTTTTTTTTTTTACAATAGCTTGTATTCTACCTATATTTTGTGTATTGATAGGAAAGATAAAGGTTGGATCTGACTCTAGCTCGCTGGTTCCATTACCGAAATGCTTTTGCTCATGAAAGAAAATATTTTATGAGGAATTTTCGCCACCTTGACCAACTGCATTTCTTAGCATCTGCTAATAGACGCCGCACTACTGGTGTTAGAATCAGTTGGAATTTTTTCTCTAGCCCCCACTTATCCCAAGTAAGAAATGCAGTTCTTTTTGGTACCTGATATACTATTTAGGCTCAGTATAGTATGAAGGAGTGGCAGAGGCATATAGAAGGGTGGTGTCAGGCAGGACTAGAAAAAGATGTATGATTCTGAGCTTTGACACTGGTTGCCCTGAATTACACCCCCTGCCTGACACTGCCCTTCTGACATTACAAAGCTTAGGCTGGGTTCATACCAGTGCTTAAACTTCATTCAAGATTTCCATCCCTGAACCTGTTTAAAAAATGCAGAGAGAATTTTTTTCTCTCCACATTTTTTGCCCTTTGTTGGAGGAAACAGAGTGTAAACACGGTAGACCCCATGGGGTCCCCAAGTGGACCCCCAACAGAAACCCTAACGTGAAAGTGAATCTAGCTGGAACCCTAAGGGCTAGAGAGAAAATTCCAGCTGGTCAGAAATCAGTGGAACGACATCTATTAACAGATGCTAAGAACTTGAATTCATGGAGGTGGTAAAAGGTCCTCTTTAAAGGGACAACTATGAAGAAACTGTGTATGCTACTCAGGTTTAATTATACAATACTACAGTATATAGCAGGCCTTTCAAGTGGACAGTGCCATTAACTTTGCACATGCTGACGCTTGTTCACCAAGGTTGAATGTACACTTTAAGGAATCTCTAAGACATAGAAAACACATATTAGTGTGAATTTAATATTTGCATGCTTTTCTACCCTGCAAAACTGTACATGCGGCTCTGTGAAATTTCAGTTTCAACTTCTGTCACAAGATGAAAGCAAGAATTTCATTTCTCAGATGTCGTAATTCTAAGAAGTTATGATAATAAATGGGGAAAGTTAAGGGAAAGTTAAATGTGACACTTCATATTGACCTTGCTATAGAAATATTAATGTGTTCAAATGATGAAAATATTTAATCCTAATATTTAGCACAGGCGATGACTACAGTAGAAAGTAAGATATTGTTATCTATATTCAGGGCTAGGCTAGTCCAGCACAATGTCAGAGGATTCTGTAGAGAACCCAGGTACTGACCCTGTAATGTTCCCTAAAGTCCAGCAGAAGACAACACTGCTTGAAGCTAACCTGGAGCCAATCACCTGTCACAACAGTCTTATGGATGACGTACAAGTAACCTAATATTTAATAAAGAGGTTTCCTTAGACCTACATATTGATGACTTATTCTTAGAATACAACATCAATTTCAGACGGAAGTCCGGTTCCTGGCATTGCATCAATGAAATGTTTGCGGTGCTGTGGTATCTGAGTGACTTTGATGTCACATTCTCTAGTCACATGACAGCTCAGTCCAACTCAAGTGCATCAGATTGAACTACAATAGCAGACACAACCTCTAGATAAAGTACTGCACTGTCCTTAGTATACAATAAAGAGGCCACAACACTCGCTAAAGCGCCATAGCCTCTTCAAACAGCTGATCAGCAGGGTTTCAGGAGTGGGCTTTCCACCTATTTGATACTGATGATCCAATGTTTAAGTCCCAAAAAACCTTTTAACCGCTTAGGCCCCCTTGACATGACATCATCTCCAAATGCTGCAGTAGTTAATGCACCAAGACATACAGTGAGGATAATCTCACAAATGCAGAAACTATAACAGCCTTTATTGACACCTATAGATGCCACAGTCAATGATGAACAAGGCCAAAGGACTTTAGAGAAACAGGGGATCCCTCTCCCTTTCAACCATGTCTGCAGAGTGCCAATGGTCGCATTGCAGCTGGAGGCCTCACAAAGACATGTAGGCCTGCCATGACTGAATGCCTATTCCACCATGTCAGAAGCATATAGTATAGAAAAGCACAAGAGCAAAAGCATACATTATTAAGGTTGAGCGATTGGGGTTGGAAATGATCGGATTTCGATCGGCGATTGAGTAAATTTCACGATTGCGATCGGAATTCCGATTCCGATCTTTTCTGGCAGGATCGAGGTCGGAGGTTATTTCCCACAATGCTTAGCTACTGGCCAATCACTGTGGGAAAAGCTAACATTAGGGTTGAGCGATCGGGATCGGGAAAGATCGGATTCCAATTGGCGATCGAGCAAATTTCACGATCGGAGTCGGGATCAGCTGGAAAATGATTGAAAATCGGATTTTAAAAACGATCCTGAAATCTCAAGATCAGCTTAACCCTATACATTATATGTGGCTGTTTACGTGAAAAGGGCCCAGATCGTCGATTTAATTTGTCACTTTAATTCTAACGAAATCTGCACCAAAAGTGTACAAATTCTTAAAAGTCTCAACAAATTTGTAAACTTGACATATTTTTAAATAAAATTTTTGCATAAAACAAAATTGTGATTTTTTTTACCCAAATATGTTTTGGACTATTTTCTCTATAATTAGTATCGACGATCTGGGCCCTTTTCACGTAAACAGCCACATATAGCTTATGTATGTCTGTATTAAATGTACTATGAAAAGACACTTCATTAGAAAAACAAACCACCTGCTTCTTAAGAGTTACAAGTTTTTATTCAAGTGTTTCCCGATCAAACACACTGAGTCCTATATGCATGATAGTGTTAGTATTTGATGTGTGCTGAGTGACGGATCTACACACATTTGTACCTGTCTTATTCTCGTATATCAAGCCACTTGCCAGGTGACATTCCTTCTTGGCTTCTGTTTCATCTTCCCTACATCAAAGTTAGAACAATAAGGGAGGTTGTGACTATTGTAGAGAGGCAATGGGGATTAGCCTATTCCTACACGCACTATCCTGTTATACGAAACATAAAAAGCCATTTGCTCTTTTGCAGCAGATGCTTGAATGATATAAAGTAACAAAAGGCTTTATATAGAAAGTGATACATTGTACAATGTTAGGGATTCTTTTTCTTTTTTTCGTATCATAGCTTTATGATGATGGCGCTTTACCTTAATGTGTCGGCTGTGTCAGATGAATGTAGACTGAAAAAAGCAATAATATTAAGGATCGCAGGACATTTGATCTCACTTGGTGCTGAACCATGACAGCGAAATGACTAAGCATGAGATCAATGCACAGAATCTCACACTGAATGTGCAATAAATCCTCCTGACCATAAATGGAAAAATGGACGGCTCCAATTTCAATGATGTTTTACTTGCAATTTTCGAGTTAGTGATGTGGTGATGGAGCTAAAATTGCTTTTAACTGGAACAAAGATGGAGTTTAATGCCCCACAAGCTAATGTATAAGGCCAGGGATACACTGCAACTTTTTCTAATGCTAGTAATTGATTTTAGGGGGCGTTCAGTGTCCATTCAAAATCTGGCACGGACATTAGGAGCGGACACTAGCTGTGTCCGTGACACCTGTCATTTATTTAAGTGGCGATCGGGTGCGTTCTTTTGCACTCCGTGCCCTTCCTTCACTGTCTGCATGTAAAGATGTCCGACTTCTCAAGCGGACAGAAAAACCCGACGTGTCAGGTTTTTCTGTCCACTTGAAAAGTCGGACATCTTTACAAGTGGACAGTGAAGGAAGGGCACGGAGTGCAAAAGAACGCACCCGATCGCCATTTAAATAAATGACAGGTGTCACGGACACAGCTAGTGTCCGCTCCTAATGTCCGTGCCAGATTTTGAACGGACACTAGGAGCGGACACTACCTGTCGGACACAGACGGTAGTGTGAACGCCCCCTAAAAGGAAAATGTGTAACCTCAATATCAAACCAGCAATAGTGCTTTGCAAAGGGCATTAAGAATCAAAATACCTTTAGATAGTCCAGTTACATGCACCATTATCGTGAAAAAGCAATCTGAATAGCTTTGGAGGCTTTGACACCCTCCCCCCATTGCAGTTCAACCTCATTTGCATATTTATATAAGCAGCCTTTCCAAAGTAGTAATGCACCTATTGGACTATGTAAATGAATGATGGAGCTCTGCATAATGCTCCCTGCAGTGCACTGGGGATGGTGTGATACCGAGTTTCCTGGTGACAGGCTACCTTTAACTATTTGGCTACAGTTGTGGTCCAAAGGGATGCAAAATGTGGGCTGCACCTGTTACTCAATAGTTAGAATCCATACGTAGTGCTACAAAATGTTGTAGTGTAGCCATGGTCTTAGTCCCTGTACGATGTGCATATAGTACAGGAACTTGCATTTCACCAGAATTCCATATTTAACCTTGGGTCCTCATGGTAACTTGTTAAACCCTGCTCATTCATGCAAACTCTATATTTTAGCTTTGGTAATAACGCTGTTCCAGACACATACGGCCATTTCATTGTATTAACGATTAATGAGGTAAGCAACTTTTTTGCAGTTCACTTCATGAGACATTTTGGGTTGAGGCATGGTATACAGCTGACAGGCTATTTCCATACATCAGTATCATGTAACATTCAATCTTTTCTTTAAAAGTTCAAAGACATGAAACATATGTTTCGTAGCTATGAGTCTCATCCTGCAAAAAAAGAACAAACCAGGTAGCAGGGCTGAGAGAAAATCCAATGTATTATGAAAACTGATTCCTTTCTTTCCTGCAGGCCACCTATAAAGTAGTAAGGCTCACGGCACCATCTGCCAGCTGTCAGGGCTGCACAGATGCCGGCTTTCTTACTACATTTTTTGTCCCTCTCTCTCTCTTCTTCGGTCTTTTGAGCATTAACACCAAATTTTGACTTAATCTCCCCCTGCACACAAAAAAGTTTCTCCAAAAGGGTTGAATAAATAATGTAACATGTAACAATAAACTGACACATATGTATACACTTACAGCCTACACATGCATGCTAAGAGAATGAAAAATCTGAAATTATTAATAACTATGCTATATACACATGTATACATATATACACATATAGATACATGTAAATTATTCTTATTCTATTTTGAGGCAGTGCCGATTACCGGTTAGTCACAGTAGCTCACCAGTTGTGACTTGCCAAAATAGGTAGAGTTAAAGGGAGACATGTAAAGTGTTTTTTTGCTTTGGATTCTACTTGTTAGGATTACACTCAGGGCCGCCACCAGGAATTTTGGGGCCCCATACACCCTAAGTGTCTGTCCCACCCACCCCCCCACCCCCCGCCATTTTAACACTACTTTACTTTGTTACATACCAATTATGTATTACCTCCCAACTTTTGAAGAGTAGAGAGAGGCAGAAAATGTGCGGCGCGCTGCAACAAATTTAGCTCTGCCCACTTTTCTGTTGACTCCACCCATTCTCATTCATTTTCATGTGCTCCCACACAGTATAATGCTCCTACAGTCACCTGTAAATTATATGCCCCCTCCATCTTTCCCCCAGTTTCATATACACCCTTCCTCTGCCCCCAGTTTCATGTCCCCCCCTCCATCTCGGTCCCCAGTTTCATGCTGTTCTCCCCCTTTCAACTGCCCACAGTTTCATGTCCCCCCATCTCTGCCCCAGTGTCATGCCGTTCCCCCCCTCATCTGCCCCAGTGTCAGTCATTCCCCCCTTCATCTGCCCCAGTGTCATGTCATTCCCCCCTTCATCTGCCCCAGTGTCATGCCATCCCCCCCCCCCTTCCTCTGCCCCGGTGTCCATGCCATTCTGTCCCCACCCCTTTCATCTGCCCCAGTCTCATGCCATTCTCCCACTTCATCTGCCCCAGTGTAATGCCATTCTCCCCCCCTCATCTGCCCTAGTGTAATGCCATTCTCCCCCCTTCATCTGCCCCAGTGTAATGCCATTCTCCCCCCATCATCTGCCCCAGTGTAATGTCATTCTCCCCCTTTCATCTGTCCCAGTGTCATGCCATTCTCTCCCCACCCCCTTCATCTGCCCCCCAGTTTCATGGGCCCCCTTCATTATGTTAAACACAAAACAAACACTTATTTACACTCATCCTTCCTTCCATCGCTCCCTCGCCGCTCCTCTCTCTGACGTTCCTCTCACTCCACTGACAGGTGTAAGCGCGATGTGACATCATCACATCTCGCCTACACACGCCGAAGCCGGGCGCAGCATTAAAGCAGGAGCTGAGCTCCTGCTTTAATCGCCTGTGTATTCAGCTCATCGGCTCTGTGGGCCCCGGCACTTGCCCGACTATATTACAGTGACGCCGGCCCAGGGCACAATTGCTGCTGCAGGCGCCAGGGGGCCGGCCAAAACCGGGCCCCCCCATTTTTCAATTTGGCCGGGCCCCTGACGCCAGTAGCGGTAATACTGCCCTATCGGCAGCCCTGATTACACTACAATAAATTAATCACCTAAATTAATCAATTCAGATTTAAAGAGATTATTCATGGTTCACAAGTCGATGGTCTTACCTGCCATGTCAGAAATGTGCAGAGACATTATCCACTAATTTTGCTGGCAAAAAAAACTGAATATAATGGGAGAGATTTATTAAGACAGTCTTAAAAAAGGCCCCGACAAGAACAAAGCATAGCCAATTTATAAAGGTTATCTGGGTTCTTACTAAATCTGTTGCATGCCCGTTTGCCAGAAAGGAGATCTACACAAGTTAGGAACTAGTGAAGATTTCAGGAATAACTGACGCCAGAAAACTGTCGGACCAAGGCGCCCTGTCCACCCTGTTCCACCAACTTTTGCAGAAAGTGGCAAGCAAAGTGCATAACAGGGATGTGTCACATCTTTGGCACAAAATGGGGCCTTCCAGAGATTTAAGATTCAAGACAGCCCAACTGTAGCACCTTCCAGCTCCTTCAGGATATTAATCCCCAAAATCACAGGTACCTCTGCATCCACGGACCCTTCTGCCACTGTGTAAGGTCCACCCATACACTACAAGGTCCGCATAAATATGAATGGCAAGTTATTGACCCCTTTTAAATTCAGCCACTATGTGGTCTCCAAGCACATCTTTGGCCAGAAGTGTTCTTCTGGGACCCAGTATCAAGCAAGCAAGACAGCTCCTGCCTGCTGCTCATAAAAAGGATCACCAGGCATTCTCCCACCACATCTACAGCTTCAACTTTAGGGCATTCAGTGATATTCCCTGTGACTTTTCTCTCAACTACAAGCCATCCAAAGTTTCAATTATTCTGCTATAGGACCATTGCTGGAAGGGAGCACATCTAAGAAATATGCTCCTCCCACACTGAGCACATACAGGAAATGAACTGTGGCATCCATCCATGGGCCTTCAGTTTCTGGTCTCATAGCTGCTGTCACCTCCCCAACTCCCGAGTGGAGATGGAGGAATCTCCTGCAGGGAGGCCTCCAGGAGAGCCCACTCTTCCTACTCCCAGATGATCACCTCACTGGGTATCAGGTGGAATGGCTTCTGGAGGTCGGTCTCTACTTCCTTTCAGAGCATCCTTATCAGGGAGCGATCCATGAAGAACTAGTCTTGAAGTATGATTTCTGTATCACTGGTCAATGTATTGTTTGTCCCAATCTTCCTTTGTAACATGATGAGAAGTTCTTGTAGACTATCTTGTTGCTGCAAATTGAGTTGGGTGTTTTTTGTAACACAAGAACAGCTAAAATGTGCAGAGACTTTTCTGGCCACTGTACATGATCATAAAGGGGCGCACCATTAGATTCAGCACATGCACAATACAGGGACAACGTGCAGCACTACAATGATATTGGTGACATTGTCATTGGAAGCACTCCCAAGTTGTAGTTGGAGAGGAGCCATCAAGTGGTGTATTTGCTGCAGGATACAGAAGATTATTTCCTCTGCTGTGTGGCTCCTCTGATCTAAGCTTATTAACCGAAAAATCGCATGGCGACACTTCACCTTACACCCATGCAATAAGGGCAGAGGAGGAAGAGTGGAAGCAACACCTTGCCCTTGTGAAGATGGGGGTGGGAAATGGTCCAAAGGAGGATCCAGAGGAGATGGAAATGTCCTGCATGGTGTTGGAACTGGGCCTATACAAACAGGGTGGAACTGGCATCTGGCCTTGTTGCATTTCTGGATTGTGGACTCTCAAAACATTGACCTCGTGATCCGTGAAAGCCATGTATTGTCCTTGTCCAAAATTACTGTTCCATTTGATGATGGTGGTGTGCATCTTTTCCCAGACAGACTTATAAAGCAGGAACAGCTTTCCTAGTTAAATAATGGTAGCTAGATATCCTTGATCAAGACTAGATATCCTTGATCCTCTTAGTAATATATATATATATACATTTATATCTAATTGTTATTTCTCCCTGAGTTGGTTTGTGAGCTCTAGCTGTTATGGTTTTCACCATATTGCACATGGAGATGAGCGAGCCTTGCAAAATTCAGAATCACTAATGTTTGCAAGATCAGATATAAGTTCAGGCCCCAGAGTATAACACATAGAGAGCAGGGAAGGTGTTTAAAAATAAAAAAAAAAAAACATTACCGTTTCTGATCTGTGCTGAAGCATCCTCCAGGTCTTTTCTGGGCCATCGTCGATCTAGCAGCAGTCACTTTTTTATTTGTCTGTGTCGGCGGATGTCTTTTTTTGCGGGGCCGGGTATAGTTTTTAGTTGTTGCATTTTCGGGAAATGCTATTGGATTGATCACTTTTGATTGATATTTGTATGATAATGAAAATAGTGAAAAAACAGCGGTTTTGGACTTTTCAGTATGTTTGCCGCTACGGCGTTAAGCATCCAGGCAAAATATTTGTATAGCTTTGTAGAGCGGGCGATTTCGGACACAGGGATACCTAACATGTATGTGTTTCACAGTATTTAACTACTTTTATATGTGTTCTAGGGAAAGGGGGGTGATTTGAATTTGTAATACTTTTTATTTTTCATTTTATTTTTTTTCCCCTTTTTTTTGTTTTTGTTTTTGCATTTATTAGACTGCCTAGGGGTATTGACATGGGTGGGCGGTGTCGCGGATTGTCAGAGCGATGGGGGTCGGCAAACATGGCTGCTCCGGAGCGTTAAAGAGAGCTTCCTGGAGTATCGTTAAGGTGAGGGGCAAAGTGGTAAAGTATATGTATATGTGATTGTGTGGGGTTAAGGGCTAGGCTGTAGAGGGCAATATGAATTTTGGGACTTGCTATGGTCCAAAGTGTGTGAGATTGCAGAGATGGTGGTGTGAGTTTGGGTTTTGTGGGGGTCCTGGCACAAACGTATGTGCGCTATTGTGACGAAAAGTAGCCTATTGCGCAATCGGGTGTATTAACTATGTTTGTGGAAACTTTCAGCCAAATCGGTCGAGCGGGTTTTGCGTGATCGAGGAACAAACATCCAAACACACAAACCCACAAACTCATTTATAATATTAATAGGATTTTAGATGTGGATTGAGAGTGAAAAATGAAGAAGTGGAGAAAGAAACATTTTTCTGAAATAAGACATAATAATAAAGTATCTTGTATACAAATTTTGTGAGAGTACAGTGACCATTTACATTCTGCCTCCTCCATTCCTCTGAGGTGTATATATTAACCAGACCTTATTTCCAATAGAAGGTTAAGTAAAACAATATGGCTCTTGTCATGTATCAAGTCTTAAGACATGCATAGAAAGTAGGTCGCCATTTGGGATTATTTACAAAATTGGAAGCAAAGTAATTAGAATAATTATCTTGCCACCTAAGTATATGAAATGAAGAACTTTGCAGAAATCCATCCCTTTCGATCCTTTGAAGTGTTTAATGTCTATTAACATTTCTCTTTGACTATGGCTAGCATGTTCGTAGTCTCCATACTATTGCATTCACGTGACTCATTCACTTCTCATAACTCTGAGATCATCTAAGTGCCTACAGTATGTGTAATGGCCCCTCACCTCAACATACCACTACATTATTTTCTTATGAGCTGCAAGTGGGCTCAAGATTGTGGCTTTACCTTAGTACAAGAGCCTAAAATGACAAGAAATGATGGCAAGGGGATTTGTTTAGCCCTGGTAAATATTATGGAGGCCACATTGTGCTGAGGTCACACTTCTTTGTCAGGCCACTCTTTGAAACTATTAATAAGCTAAGTGAGTCATTATGGATGAATGTTTTGAAGCTTTTACAGACTGTAAGTCAGAAAAAGAACCTGTTAAAATAAGAAGTTCACAAAGAGTCTTTCATGTGGAGTTGTACGCCGTAGAGTCACGGTTTTCTTGACAGGACAGCTGTTATGTTCTTACCTGTGCTGAGCATCAGGTTACATGTAGGGTCTGTCAGATCTCCTTTACTTTCTTTACCTTAGTCTCTCAAGCTAAATAAGCCACATCAATCCTGCAGGTGAGTTTCCCTGAGTCGCACTCTTTGATATCCTCGCACCTCTTTGTTCTTAAACACGGAAAGTTTGTTCTTGTTTCATGTGTGATACACTCACAAACTCTAGGCTCTTAGTTCAAAATGGTAAAAATACTTTAATGTTTGGCCTTTGTTCTTCTGAGGACAAATATGGAATTCCATATACGTTCATTCTTCTTACATTCCTTCAGTACGACCAAAAAAAGAACAAAGTGCTGTGTCAGTCTTCCGAAATGTTCAACTCATGTCTAACCCCTCGTTCACATCTGCGTTTGGTAATCCGTTTGGGGAGTTCGCATGGGGACCCCCGAATGGACTACTGAATGCACTGGGAAGCAGTGTGCAATGAACGCACACAGACCCCAGACTATAACGGGGTCCGTGTGCTTTCCACCTGCTGCCTACACAAATCATGGGGACATGAAAGTAGATCACAAAGTACTTTTCTGTCCATTATGTTCCCTGTGGGACATAATAGTGTGTGCAGGGGCCACTATGGGGGATAATACTGTGTGCAGGGGCCACTAAGGGACATAATACTGTGTGCAGGGGCCACTAAGGGACATAATGCTGTGTGCAGGGGCCAGTAAGGGACATAATACTGTGTGCAGGGGCCACTATGGAACATAATAGTGTGTGCAGGGGCCACTATGGGACATAATAGTGTGTGCAGGGGCCACTATGGGACATAATAGAGCGCGCAGGAATGCGGAGTAGGGGGTCGGTCGAGATTGTCGCCGTCGGTTGGGGGGCCCCATGTCAAAAATTTGCCACGGGGCCCCGCCATTCCTAGTTAATCCTTTTTTTACTCCATTCTTTCAACAGCAAACAGTTATTCTCTAGATAGAGGGCCACTGCCAAAAAATTATATATAAATGCAATTTAATTATTCTTACAATGTAACCCTTTGCACAGAATATAGCATTGAATCCCCAAGGGCTATTTCACACCAGGACTTTTCACGCACAAGTTCTGTGTAAATTTTCAATGGACTGTACTAGTAGTTAACACTGACACATTAAATTAAATATATATATATTCACATGTATTTTCCCAACAAGAAAATTGTAACATTGGGGGGCCACACGGTGGCTCAGTGGTTAGCACTGTAGCCTTGCAGCGCTGGAGTCCTGGTGTTCAAATCCCGCCAAGGGCATAAAACCATCTGCAAGGAGTTTGTATGTTCTCCCCGTGTTTGCATGGATTTCCATCCCATATTCCAAAAGACATACTGATAGGGAAAAATGTACATTGTGAGCTCTATGTGGGGCTCACAATCTACATTTAAAAAAAAAAAAAAAAAAAAAAAAAAGAAAATTGTAACATTTCCCATTGAAGTCAGTGTAACCAAACTACCGTTAGGTTCACACCTGCGTTTGGGTTTCCGTTCAGGGTTTCCTTGGGGACCCACTGAACGTAAACCTAACCCACTTATAAAACCAGGGAAACATGTGGACCCCATAGATTATAACGGGATCAGTCAGGTCTCCACTAGGTTTCCACCCAAAAAAGGCAAAAAATGCGGAGGGAAAAGTGCTGCGAGCATAGTATAAGTGCTGGTGTGAACCCAGCCTGAGAAGAGCCATCAGTGTGAATATGCTACCTGACAGACATCATCCAGTTCTGTATTGGACGCTTTTCAGCTAACAGCTGCATAGATTGCGGTTTAGGCTCAGATTAGCATTACATATTATATTTAGTCAGCAATATTCCCAGAAAAAAGTTAGAAGCAATTGATATTAGAATGTAGAAGTGACATGAAAGACATTTTAGGCATAGCTGAAGCATGTATCATGTCTTAGTTATACAGGGGAGAGTTTAACCTCAGTTACATCTGCAATGATGTAAGTGACCTCACTATGCAGACGACCTGTCATGCGTACTATATACATGTAGAGCATACTTCATGCTCAACTGAGTCACTGCTAAATCAGACGCTACCCGAGAATTTCCACCTCAAGCATAATGTAGAGAAAAGAATCTCATTTTCACTTCAAAGATCTACGTAAGTGTCTTACTATGTGCGTAATAATAATCTGTGTGTTATATTATGTCATGAAGAAAACATTATCTAAAGGTCAAAATGTAAAAATATAGCATGCTAATAATAGTATAGCGCCAGCAAAATATTATCCAATTCAGTCTAAGGCTAAGGCCCCACATAGCGTCACGCAGCCTTTTTTGCTGCGGGAAAAAACCCGTCAGCGCTTATCACAGAAAGATCGCAGAAGTTTCCTCTGCTGACTTTTTGCTTCAATTATACCTATTGAGAAACCACCTGCCATTTTCAAAACCGGTTCGCTAGATTCCCATCCACTACACAGTGATCGTAAAATTCTGCGTTTATTTCTGCTGTGTTTCTGCTATGTGGGGCCCTGGACTAAAGGTGTAAGGAGATAAAGGGTTAACCTCAGGCCTTATGCACGTGACCGTAGTTTTTATCTGCAATTGCGGATACAAGTATGGTCCTATTAACTTCTATGGGCCCAGACACACAATTTTTAGAAGTCTCCGAACTTATCAGACCATTGTTACTATTCAGTGAACAATATAAAATGTAAATGTCCCGGTCATTCGTGTCTATGGTTGATCATATACACAAGATTTTTAGCCAGATTCAGACTTGGCAGTTTTATGATCAGATGTTTCCTACAGGATTGACCTAACTTAACCTCAGTCTACATGTGTGGAAATGAGGGTTGACGTTTCCTGGGTGATCCCAAGTTAGGACACAAATTACACAAAATTACAGTAACGTACAAAGGTCTCAGACAAAAGAATCTACAAAACATACCTGTCTGACAAGGGGTAAGGATGTGATTTAGATGATGCACAAATATTATTCGCTTTCCTCTTGATTTTTCTCCATCCACTAAAGCATAAAACAAAAAAAACTGCATCAGATACTAAAAAATATCATGTGTGATTTCAGCCAAATGTAGTAAATGCAGCCACATAAGTAGTAAATGCAGAGGATTGGCTGCCGTAAATTCACACTGGATAACCACTGCAATCTATAGTAGCAGATAGACATATCTTATATAAGATAAGATAAGATAACATAGATTTCAGCCTTTGCAATGGAAAGGTTAAAAGATGCAGAGGACCCACAAAGAAACCTGCAGATAAGCTGAACCAAAATCCCAATTTTTTGCCGCAACAGATTGTTGATGAACAAACTTCAGAATTTCCCTTTGGGTATTTCCATAAACTCAAGCACTGTTGTATTTCTGTGCAGAGTTTCTGTCCAAAAATTCTGCAGTGTTTTATAGAAGCCGCAAAGTGGATAAGAGTTCTTAAAATTCCATCCATTTGGTAACAATTTAAAATGTAGAACCTGTAAATGTTATGCTGCAGGTTTTCACTACAAATTTAACCCTTGTCAAAGAAAAATGTGAAATCTGAAGGAAAACCTAAGAATTTCGTCAACAAAACCCACAACATAAAATGTAGTGCCATTGGTAGTGTTTTTTATACTACAGATTTCAAGCAGAAAAACTGCACAATTTCTGCTGCAGAAAAACTGTAAAATATCAATACCCTATGGACTTAGCCCTCTGGACTTGCATGAGGACCACAAGTGGATCAGTGCTATTGGAAAGTTGGGTGCTCACTGATGGGGTGAGCAATGAAAGCACACAGACCCCATAGACTATAATGGGGTCTGTATATTTTCCGAGCAGTGTCCGTTCAGAACATGCGGAGAGTAAGGCTGAGGCCCAACATTGCAGAAACACAGCTTTTTTTGTTGCAGATTTTGTTGCAGTTTTTTGAGCCAAAGCCAAGAATGGCCACAAAAGGAATGGTAAATATATAGGAAGTTCTTATATTGCTATCTTCAGTTCAATCCACTTCTGGCTTTGGCTCAAAAAACCGCAACAAAATAAGCTGCGTTTCCGCAAAGTGGGGCCTTAGCCTAAAGTAGTGCTTGAAGTATTTTTGTCTCCACATGACTCGTGCGGACACTGTGCGGAAAACAGCCAATTGGTCTACTGTATTCTCCATGGAGTGACAACCGGAGGATTGAGGAGTGTGTTGCATTCTAGTCTTCTTTCTCTGGACTATAACTAAATGTTCTCTCATAAGATATTATTATATTTTTACCAGTTATGGTCACTATATTGTTTTTACATGTGTCTGTTTGCTGAAGCATTACTGATACACTAATAGACGGTAATGGTTATGGTACCTGGTACAATCTGCTCCGAGTCAGCAACAGCTCGCATGCCTACCTCACTATAGACATTAAGTGACAGCCTGACAGGCAGATTGCCACACCTCAACTAAACCTTATGGAAAATAATATTCATATTGCATCAATAGGAAGATTGTATTAATTGGGAATAACTTCTAGAAGATCCCTAAAATTCTGAAAAGGTACCTATCAGGATACTTCCCTTCATTGGGTTTTCAATTAATTATTTTGTCTTTTGGTTTGCGATATAAGTGCTTTAAATTTATTGCAAAATATCCTAGTTTTAGTATATATCAAAATATGTATAGAATGAAAGTTAAAACGTTGAATTCTTTAGTTGCCAAATTCATCTGATTACTCTATAGAGTCAGATGGAGATAAAGAAAAGGCACAAATAAAGATTAGTATGTGGAATTAGAAAAAGTTGGTCCAGATGGGAAACTCTTAATCCTTCATCACACAACCGTATGAATAGTTTTTCCCAGATAGCACACTAAACCCTTCATTTTTATGGGCCCCTATATCTGACCGTGAATTGCACGGAACACATCCTATTCCTGTCTGAGTTTGGGGCCGTTTGCGCGGCTCCTATTTGCTGAATGAAAGGGCCATGGAAACACGGCCGGTGCACATGTGTCTCCCATGCGCCACTCGTGCTGTTCATTCGCGGCAGCCGATTATCACCTATATGCCACCCATGTACCAGCCGTGCTTCCTTAGCCCCTTTCATTCAGTGAATAGGAGCCGTGCAAGCAGGGCTACAAAGTCGGACAGGAATAGGAGGTGTTCCATATTTTGCAGCCAGGACTGTTGGTTCACACACAAGACTATGTAATTCACGGTCATGTATACAGGCACATAGAAATGAATGGGTCAGTGTGCTATCCGGGAAAAACCGGGATAGTACACTGATTCATACAGTCGTGTGCAAGGGGGCTAAGGCTGAGGCCCCACATTGTGAAAATGTAGCTTTTTTTTGTTGCAGGTTTTTGCTGTGATATTTTTTTGGCACCAAAGCCAAGAATAGCTACAAAAGGAATGGGAAATATAAAGGAAGCTCTTATCTTACCTTCTGTTGATTCCAATCCTGGATTTGGTTTAAAAAAAAGCACCAAAATCTGCAAAAAAAAAAACAAAAAAAAACCAAAACATGTGGGGCTTCATTCTAAGAGTCATCACTAAGGGGTCATTCACATGACTGTTGGTGACCGACATTAGTGTCTGTTGCTATTGTCCGTTACAAGATTTTAACAACGGACACTAGCAGAACCGTCACAAATCCATTAAAAATTCTGTTAGTGACCATTCGTGTCCGTTTACACCAAATCTTGTGCTTCAATATGGTGATACTTAGAGCGGACTATGCTCACAGTATGCAGGGGCATAGACAAGGTATGGTGAGGACACACTGCTGACGTACTGAACTGTAGTGGCCATAAATTGGTATAGCTATGTTTAGATCACTTTCAGATCTTCTGCACAGCTAAGAAGCCATATAATAGGCATTATAAAAAAAAATCACTTCTTGTACCTAAAAGCAGAGGCAGAATTTAAAGCTACCAAGTCCCAATGCAAAATATGTAATGTCTCCCCGCTTACTATATGCTACCTATAACACTAGTGTCACTTATGGAGCATTAATTGTGGAATATTATCATTAATTCATTTAACTACTGTAGGCTATGAAAGAAAATAATGAAGGCACTGCTTTCTACCATTAATTTCATTTTTGCAGTTGTAAAGAACATACTAATAATAAAGAAAGTTAATTTTAGTTGATTTTCCTCTCGGTCCCTTGCATGTGACAGCTAAGTGACAGTGATAATCCAACTTAGTCACACATACCATTGCTTGGTACAAAGTGCTCAGACAAAGGCCACATTCTGCCTTTGGTCACTGACTACAGCTGCAGAATACAGGACACATGCCTTGTTTGGCAGAGGACACAAGTCACAAGATCTCGCTTGCTGCAACTTCTGATGTCATGTCTATTATGGATATAGATGGAGTGCTGTTGACAAGTGCAAATCAAAAGGCCAGCATAAAATAAAGTGCAAAATAAGCACTCAGACATATTCTTAGGAGTTCTCTGTTCAGTTTAAGAAGAGGCCAGAAAATAAAGCCAGAAATGTTGGATGAAATTATCATTTCTGAGGGAAAAACTTATACGGAGTCATGACATTCTGGCTCCTGCTATTGTTACTGGAATGGTGCTGATGCTTCTGATAGACTGTCCACATTGCTTGCTGTTACTAGGCATCCAGCTTTTCGCAGACTAGAAGGGCTCATTCACATGGAGGAAAATGGCGCTTTATTTGGCGCTGAATTTTCAGCGCTGAAAAAAAAGCCTCCCATTGATTTCAATGGGTTCTGCTAGCTTTTTTTCCACTAGCAGAATACTCTGCTAGGGGAAAATTCCACTAGTGGAAAAAAAAAGCCAGCAGAACCCATTGAAATCAATGGGAGGCTTTTTTTTCAGCGCTGAAAATTCAGAGCCAAATAAAGCGCCATTTTCCTCCATGTGAGTGGACCCAAAAAAGATGGACGGGATGGTACAGATTTGCTGTTGCGGTTTCCACTAGACACTGGTATAAATAGTACTTTGATGCTACTTTGGCACAGTGTGGCATATTTTTGCCACATCTAACTTCGGGTTAAAGTTTTTCAACTCACTATACATCTGGGTGTGGCTACTCAGAAAAAAAGGGTGTAAAATAAAGTTCTGCAAGTAAGCCAAAAAGTAAGCCAACTAAAAGGTGGTATAAATGTAGACTAGACAGTCTAAAGATGCACTAGATTTACCATCCAGCATCAACCACTGTGATAAATCTGGTATATTTGCAGGCTGCCTTGCACTGTGTAACTATTATTGTTTTAGCATGTATCTAATGCTTCTTTTACATCTGCGTTTGGTAATCCATTTGGGAAGTCCATATGGGGACCCCCTGAACGGAATACTGAATGAAATGGCAAGCGGTGTTCAGTGAAAGCACTCGGACCCCATAGACTATAATGAGGTCCGTGTGCTTTTCGCATGCTGCCCGCACGAATCATGTGGACATGAAAGTAGATCACAAAGTACTTTTCTGTCCATATGTTCCGTGCAAACACCGCGGAGAGGGTACACGGACCCCATTATAGTCTATGGAATCCGTGTGCTTTCGTTGCACACCATTTGTATTCCATATGGGGGGTCCCCATGCGGACTCCCCGAACGGATTACCAAACGCATATGTGAACGAGACATAAGGCTCTATTCCCATCCACACATTGCAGAAAAATACCCGCTTGGATTTCCAAAACTGTCATATTTTTGGAAATCGCAGCATGTCAGTTATACCTATGGAAATGCTGGCAGTTTCCATATAGGTATAATTGAAGCACAGGGGAAGTCTGGGGACGTGTATACGGAGGTTTACAGTCAGTGAAAGTGACACAGATAGAAATGCAGACACTGCTGGGTACAATTAGTTCCTGAAGTAAGAGTCATTGTAGAATTTGTCATCCACCCCAGCGTCCAGACAGGTGTTACATGATGACAAGTGCTGGAGAAATCTCGAGCTACCTGCCTCTTTCATAACCCTTAGTCATCAGTATGCACTCAGACACACACAGCAGTATTCACAGCCTCCTCGCTTTAGACGACTAGACTTGTTTTATTACCTAATGGCAGCACACAGCATGGAATTCATTGTGGCATTTTCTTCCTACTTACAGTGGGGCAAAAAAGTATTTAGTCAGTCACCAATAGTGCAAGTTCCACCACTTAAAATGATGAGAGGCGTCTGTAATTTACATCATAGGTAGACCTCAACTATGAGAGACAAAATGAGAAAACAAATCCAGAAAATCACATTGTCTGATTTTGTAAGAATTTATTTGCAAATTATGGTGGAAAATAAGTATTTGGTCACCTACAAACAATCAAGATTTCTGGCTCTCACAGACCTGTAACTTCTTCTTTAAGAGTCTCCTCTTTCCTCCACTCATTACCTGTAGTAATGGCACCTGTTTAAACTTGTTACCAGTATAAAAAGACACCTGTGCACACCCTCAAACAGTCAGACTCCAAACTCCACTATGGTGAAGACCAAAGAGCTGTCAAAGGACACCAGAAACAAAATTGTAGCCCTGCACCAGGCTGGGAAGACTGAATCTGCAATAGGCAACCAGCTTGGATTGAAGAAATCAACTGTGGGAGCAATAATTAGAAAATGGAAGACATACAAGACCACTGATAATCTCCCTCGATCTGGGGCTCCACGCAAAATCTCACCCCGTGGGGTCAAAATGATCACAAGAACGGTGAGCAAAAATCCCAGAACCACGCGGGGGGACCTAGTGAATGAACTGCAGAGAGCTGGGACCAATGTAACAAAGCCTACCATCAGTAACACACTACGCCGCCAGGGACTCAGATCCTGCAGTGCCAGACGTGTCCCACTGCTTAAGCCAGTACATGTCCGGGCCCGTCTGAAGTTTGCTAGAGAGCATTTGTATGATCCAGAAGAGTATTGGGAGAATGTCCTATGGTCTGATGAAACCAAACTGGAACTGTTTGGTAGAAACACAACTTTTCGTGTTTGGAGGAAAAAGAATACTGAGTTGCATCCATCAAACACCATACCTACTGTAAAGCATGGGGGTGGAAACATCATGCTTTGGGGCTGTTTCTCTGCAAAGGGGCCAGGACGACTGATCCGGGTACATGAAAGAATGAATGGGGCCATGTATCGTGAGATTTTGAGTGCAAACCTCCTTCCATCAGCAAGGGCATTGAAGATGAAACGTGGCTGGGTCTTTCAACATGACAATGATCCAAAGCACACCACCAGGGCAACGAAGGAGTGGCTTTGTAAGAAGCATTTCAAGGTCCTGGAGTGGCCTAGCCAGTCTCCAGATCTCAACCCTATAGAAAACCTTTGGAGGGAGTTGAAAGTCCGTGTTGCCAAGCGACAGCCCCAAAACATCACTACTCTAGAGGAGATCTGCATGGAGGAATGGGCCAACATACCAACAACAGTGTGTGCCAACCTTGTGAAGACTTACAGAAAACGTTTGACCTCTGTCATTGCCAACAAAGGATATATAACAAAGTATTGAGATGAAATTTTGTTACTGACCAAATACTTATTTTCCACCATAATTTGCAAATAAATTCTTACAAAATCTGACAATGTGATTTTCTGGATTTGTTTTCTCATTTTGTCTCTCATAGTTGAGGTCTACCTATGATGTAAATTACAGACGCCTCTCATCTTTTTAAGTGGTGGAACTTGCACTATTGGTGACTGACTAAATACTTTTTTGCCCCACTGTAGTTTCTGCATGAATATGTACAGTTAAATAATATACTTTTTAAAATGTTTAAGAAAAAGTTTGACCTCAAGAAGTAGAAGACAAGAAATTAGCACTGTGCTGCAAGTCGCAAAATAACTGAATAAAAAGGACTTTATTCAGTGTACATGCAAGCAGTGTTGTACTAAAACACAACTACATACAGTAGGTATTTCTTTTGATCGTAGCTGTAGTAATACGTTCTATCAGGTTATCACATTAAAAGAATGGCTAAAATAACATTGTAACTTTTCTTGGATATCTACAGAAGTATAAAATAACAAGCTTGTAAAATGACAACGAGAAAAAGGTAAGATCATTGACTGAAGCAGCAAAAACACACAATATCTGAAGTATGATGTGTGATCTCCATAAGCTACACAGAGATAAACAGAGCATAACTGGAGCTTTTGCACCAAATGTATTGTGTATTTTGAGACAATGCTACAATCAATAATTATATGATTGTTATCAAAGCAGTGCACCATTGTATACACAATTTACCGTAAGTCATGGCAGCATAAGACAGGGAAATATATCTAATATTTCAAGTCAGTTGCCCAAATACATAAATCTGGAGTAGTTTGATCCATCACTAAAGATGGTTGTTCAGCGGGAGTTTTTGTGATAGGCTTAAGGTGACATAAGAAAATAAAGGGATTCTTATCTCTCTCGAACTCTGTTTTGATTCCAGTGCTGCCTAGATCCACATTGGTCTTCCTGGTCCTCAGCCAATCACTGGCTATAATAGTGACCCCGCCTCGGCCAGTGATTTTGTCGAGAGTCAACAGTGACTGAGAAGGGATGAGGGCGGGATCTGAACCAGAGCGGTGCAAGATTGATGAGAGGTAAGTATCCTTTTATTTTCTTTGCTACCTTGAGGACCCTTTTTAAGACTAAGGCCCCATGTAGTGAACGGTAACCGAAAATCCCGAAAAAGACTACAGCGTAAATGCATACCTTTTTTTTTCCCTTGCAATGATTTTTACAGAAAGTCCACAGAGTTTTCCTCTGCAAACTTTGTTTTTATTGCACTAGGTTCAGCAGTCTGTTCTGTGGTTTCCGTCTTCTGCATGCAAGAAGACGGAAACCACAGACCGGGTCCGGCTGTGAGCGGCGGTGAGCGTTTTATGCTCTCCGCCGTGAAACCGGTTTTTTAAATCCAGACACAGAGTACTGCATGTCCGACTCTGTGTCTGGATTAAAAAACCCGGTTTCGCGGAGGAGAGCATAAAACGCTCACCACCACTCACGGCCGGACATCTTTCTCACCCATTCAAATGAATGGGTGAGAAAGAATCCTGCAGGTTTCCGTCTCCTGCCTCTGTTTTATGCATAACGGAGTGCCAGGTGCAGATGTGAATGAGCCCTTATACTTAATGCAAGTGTTTTTGAAATTGCCACATTTCCACTTCTGATTTTTTCTGCAATGTGTGGATTAGCCAGAATCCCATCCACTTTGCAGGTGCTGTAAAACTGCATTTTCGCAACGTGGGGCCTAAGACAAAAAAATAGCTGCTGACCAACCCCTAAAAAATTTGCATTAGAACTGTTGAGAAATCTCTGACTATATAAATCAATCCATAGAGCTTCAAATTTTATTGTAGTCCAAAATGCAAACTGATCGACAGAATATACATATACAGAGAATGTACTGTGAGAAGGTGACGTCACGGTATGTCTCCCCCAGATTCCTGACATATTTGTGGTCCAGGGCAGATCTTGAATAAGCTGCAGCACAGATATGGGTCATAGCCTTGTTACTGGGCCATAAAAGGCTGCAGAGCCTGCACTTCAGGGCAGATCCTGGGACAAGAGGACGTAGCTGGGTCTGTCTTGACACTGAGAGCCTTATGATACACTACAGTGTTGTTTTGGTTGATTCATGTGGCTGGTAGTAAGCCACATGTACAGTTAGTATTTTCTGTGTAGTTAGTGCTCAGATGAGCAGGATTTGCTTTGCCTTTTTGCCTGAAGTTAAGGCTGTATTTTATTTTGCTCATTTTTATGCCTGGCGTAAAGGTTTATTTATTTTGCTATTTTCTTAAATAAACCAGTTTGCTGCAAGATTTCTGTCCCTGTCTTTGACTGGTTGGGTCTGCACCACTGCTTCTACCGAGCTACCTTCCTCACAGTACATATACAAAAAGGGATCTATGACATGGGTATGACTGTCTATTTTGTAAATTAAAAATAAGAAAACCCTTGTTCTAGGGCATGTACTGCAGATGCAAAGAGCTGGAGTTGATTCCAAGCCTCCAGGAAAGTAGCTCCCATGATGCATACTATGTAAAGAAGAGAGATTTTTCCATCCATATACCAATATATACATATAGATATGTATTCGATAGATAGATAGATAGATAGATAGATAGATAGATAGATAGATAGATAGATAGATTATACAACATACGATGTAGTAATTGTCATAGCTGCAGGTTCTCATGGCTATACTGGACATGATGTGAGTTTCTTTCAAAGAAGCTCTGACCCAACTTCTATGGGGGCTCGGTAATTTTCATATACATCTTTCTCTAAAACTCTATTTTAAATTTATGTGCAGTGTATTTAGGAAAATATAATTGATCTTTCGGCCTTTCCTTTTGCACACATCCTTACTTCGGTGATAGGTCCTTACCCTTTCCTTACTTACTTTCAATGGTTCTTTCCCTGCAGCTTTACAATGACTTAATTTTCTCAGCAGGGAATTCCCATAAAAAGCTACATACATTCACTCAACAGTTTCCATTTCAGTGTAATGGAAAATCAGATGAAGACAATTTGGAATGCTGCTACCCCTATGCTGACTAGTGTCTGTAGTGATTTGTCCTGGTAGACAACACTACGCTGTCTGCTACCTAGACAGAGACATGTAAAACACCACAGGTTAGAAATAACTTACTAGTAACATCACTGATGCTATTGTGTAAAAAGGTCAAGAGCCAAAATTGGCTTCCAGACTAAATACCGAAATATAGCAACATTGTTTTTACTGGGATATTCCTTGTACTTTCCTGTCTGTTCATCTCACTTTCCTGTCTCGCCTCAGCGCTCCAGCCTAGGGCTTCTCACCCTTGAGTCACTCTGCATGAATCATTACATGACCCGTCAATCACCCCTCACTAGCAACCAGATTTTACAGTATGTTTGTATGTCAAATTTCGGAAAACTTATCAGAATAAGCCATAGCAAAAAAGTAATACAGTGATTAAATGTAATATTGCTAAAATCCATACTCTAAAGCTACAATATATTACAAAAGTAAGTGCACCCCACATATTTTTGTTATTATTTTATTATATATTTTCATGGACAACACTGAAGATATGACATTGATACAATCTAAAGTAGTCAGTGTGTAGCTTGTATAAGGGTATGTTCACATCTGCTCTCGGTGAGCGCTCGGGAATTCCTGCAAGCAGGGCTTTTCTCTCTGCATTTTTCACATGGAAATCAGGCAGAAACACGGCAGACACCACTATAGCTTATGGGGTCCATGAATTTCCATGGATAATCGCTTTTTAATCGTATTAGTTTTCTGTTTCTCGGGTCCCCAAAGAAAACTTCCCCAAGGAACGGAAGGCTGAACACAAGTGTGAACCTAGCGTTACAATGTAATTTTGGTGTCCCATCAAAATCTATCTCAAGAGACAGCCATTCATTTCTAAACTCCTGGCAACCTCTGCAGAAATAGTCAGGGTAAGGGTCGAGCTTTATTACAGTTAGCCCACCGGGAAAATTCATATACTTGGCCAGTCAACCCTTGCATGTGATGTTCCTGATGATTAAAGAATGGTCAATGCTGTACTCATCCATAAGGCCTGGTTCACATCTGTGGGGAGTCCACTTTGGGAACCCCGAATGGAATACCAAACGCATTGACAAGCAGTGAGCTTATGAAAGCACATGGACCCCATAGACTATAATGGGGTCTGTGTGTTTTCCGCATGGTGTCCGCAGGGCACATGCAGAGAGAAAAGTACTTCATGAACTACTTTCCTCTCCGCATGACTCGTGTGGACACCACACATAAAACACACGGACCCCATTGGTCTATTTACTGCCAATCTTCTATGGTTCAACAAATATATGTGTATGAATGTAAGATAAGGACTATAGTTTAACTGATTTGCAGTATAGCATAGATCCATAATAAAATAGGGGTAAACTACAATGTGATAACTATATTCGGATACAATAATAGACCAAGTAGGGTACTTGATACAGTTTCCTAATAGTACAGCATATTACAGAGTTGTATACTGACATACAGGTTTTATGCAGATGTCAGAATCATATATTATTGGGTATAGTAAATCTATCTAGCATGAAAGTGTATCTCATAATGGATGTTTTTTCTCTTTAACATACTACTTTATCTCTGGAAAATCTACAGTATGGCGATAATGTATCAAAGCAGATTAAAAAAATATATATATCTGAAGGCATTTGTATGCCAAATGGTTAAATCTCCAGTCTAGTCAGCAGTTAAAATAGTTTCATAAGTCAATAATGTCTGGGAATTGTAGGAGGGAAAGATACATGACGTAGCAAAAACGTCTCCTCAGTGATACTGAGTAAGCAAGAAAGGGTTTGTTTTTCATGTGGTCATAAATTAGTTTCTTTCTGTTTATTTGTTCATTGGGGCATACTTGGTGACCTTCAGCAGTGACGGAAGCCAGGATATGAACACAAACACATAGACGCCCTGTTAGCAACATTAATATTCTTTTTATTGTATTTTCCCAGAATTAAACTTGCCAGGCTCAAAAAAAAAAAACAACCACAGACACTTACAAACAAAAATTCCCTACAAATGTCTGGTTTTACTTGCCTTAAACAGATTTGCTGAAATCTGAAAACGATTTGATGGGAATTTACAGAGAATCCAACATGTGGAAGCTTATCGTTCACAATTCTGTATCTTAACTTACAAAAATCAGACCTGTAAATTAAAGGGGGTGTGTCACAAGAAAACTAAATATCAAGCTAGCCACAGTGCATTGTAGAGGACATTGTGCTGAGTATCATCATGCCTTCAGCTAATCCAATAGATCAAAAACTGTTTGAGAAAAAATATTGAGGCTCAAGTGCAGTGGGCTTGGCAGAGCTACCATGGGCTCTGTATTTAGGTTTGCAATACTGAGACTTTGCACACCCATTGCACTTCAGTACTATTTGCATATTTGTAAAAAAAAAAAAAAAGTGTGTGTGTGTGGTGGTGGTGGGGGGGGTTTCAAGGAAATAGTGCATGTGTTAGACTATCTAAATGAATGATGATGCTCAGAATAATGCACCCCTACAATGCTCTCGAGTCTTACTATAACTCCTAGGCAGCATGCCCGCTGCCTCGGGGTTGTGTTTGACTCAGAATTTTCCTAAACCCCCCATATCCAATCACTCACACATTCATGTCACCTTCACCTCAAAAACATCTCCAGAATACGCCCTCTCCTTACCAGAAATAAATTAAAGACACTTATTGTTGCTCTGATTCACTCTCGCCTTGACTACTGTAACTATCCTGGTCTTCCGCCTAACTAAAATCTCCCCTCTACAATCTACCTGCAGCGGCCAGGCTCATCTATCAGTCTAGACGTTTCAGCAATGCCCCAGGTCTGTGCCAGTCACTACATTGGCTGCCTATTCATTATAGAATAAAATATAAAGTTATCACCCTCATCCACAAGGCTCTCCACAATGCTGCACCTTCCTACATTTTCTCCCTCATCTCTATTGCCTAACCCGTGCTCTCCATTCACTCAATGACCTAAGACTTACATAATCTATTATAAGAACCTCCCAAGGCCGTATACAAGACTTCTCCCAAGTTGCACCACTTCTCTGGAATGCTCTACCCCAGACAATCAGATTAACTCCCAATTTCTACAGCTTCAAGCGCAAACTAAAGACACATCTTTTCAGACAGGCCTATCACAATTCATAATGTACACCCTTCTGCAGTTAGAATCCCTAATACAAACCCTACTCTGTTCACGCTCCCCACACGATATGATGCTGTTTCAGACTAACTTTATATGTCCAGGCAACATCTGCACGTTAAAGGACACGACTGGTGATGGTTCCTTCAGTTTTATATGTGTGTAATGGCAGTAACCTCTATTACAAAATTGTCTGACCATTGTATAAGCGATGCCGCTCCTGCTACCTCTTGTGTCACCCCCTCTACCTCATAGATTGTAAGCTCTTGTGAGTAGGGCCCTCAGTCCCATTGTGTGAAGTGACTATTTCTATGTTTTTTTTTAATGTAGATTGTGAGCCCCACACAGAGCTCACAATGTACATTTTTCCCTATCTATATGTCTTTTTTGTAATATGGGATGGAAATCCATGCAAACACGGGGAGAACATACAAACTCCATGCAGATGGTTTTTTGCCCTTGGCGGGATTTGAACACCAGGACTCCAGCGCTGCAGTGCTGATCACTGAGCCACCGTGGGGCCCCTTGTAATGTATCTTTTTGTCTGTACTTGAACCCTACAAATTGTACAGTGCTGTAGAATATGTTGGCGCTATATAAATAAAATGTATCATTATTATTATTATTATTATTATTATTATTATTATTATTATTATTATTATTATTATTGTGATAGAATAAAAATGTAACCGATACCTACCTGTTAAAGGTTTTTTTCTATTAAAGCAAATTATCCATCTCCTTTCCAGATCAGTGGGGGTTCAACCACACAGACCCACACTAAATTGAGGACTCTCATGTTCTGAATGGAATGGTTGTCAGGTAGCATGTGCACCACTCCATTCATTTTAATACCTAGATAGCTAAGTGCTGTATTCTTGGCGTCTTAATGCTCAAAGACCACCACTGATCTGCAAGTTATCATCTACCCTATGGATAGGAGATAATTTCCTCTCATGGGAAAACCCTTCCACATCACCCAACACTCCAGCTCCGCTATCATGGGACCATCACCAGTCCTTTGTTTAGTGCTGCAGCTGATTCACTGAATGTCAAGCACAATGACTATACATTACATATGTATTGAACTTCATTCTGCAGGAGCCCCATGCATTTAGGATTAGTACAGAGCTGCAAATGAGCCCATGATAAATGAGTGTGACCTCACTGACCAGTTAAGCCAAACTCGCACTCAACGAAATGCTGATGCTGCCTCAGGCAGCTGATTTCTGGAGATCTCAGGTATCAGACTACAGCTGATCTCGGGAAGCATTCATAGCACAATGATTTAGATGGGTCGACTTTGTCCATGAGCTTCTTCCAATGCTACTTCTCTTCTGGCAACATGGTCCCAGAATCCCTCTTCTTGTGGTTGAATTCCCACTAATCTGAGATTTTTAGCATAACAATTTAAAATACTAAACGTGGAAGTCTAGTTTGGAAAAACTTATTTGAAAAAAAAAGTTTTAAGACAATTTTCTCGGGCAGCCCATGGATTTCAATGTGTAAAGCAGTGTAATTGAACACTTGCTGTGTTCTCTTAATTTATTTTATTTTTTTAGATTTCCAGGATTTGTTAAATTGATCTGATTTAGTTAAAATACAATTAAATGAACACTATACGAACACAACAGAAAAGATAGAAACCGTCTTATTTCACTGGGTATCTTTCTAAACAATTTTAGTCTTACAGTCCATAAATAATCTACTTCTATGTTCAGCATCATGGGAACAGAACCCGCCTTCACATCGATTATCTTGCTTTTCATCCAATTCTTAGTAAAAGCCTCCCACATTAAGAAAATCGTGTTTTCGTTTGTAACCAAATAGCACAAATGTGCTTAGACTAGAATGTACTTAGACTTAGAATAAAATTTGATTTTAAAATATACCGTGACTTGAAGAAAGCATTTCCATGCTGAATGTCCTCTACACTATTCAATTATAGCCATTACCTTTACTTCTACGACCTGATGGTTCCTGCTGCTTTACTTAGAATGGAACAAATTTGCACACATATTTTCCTCAGATGGCTCTGATGTGGGCTAAGGTGCTAGCTATCAACTGCATTTGCACTAGTTTAGCATAATACTTATAGTATGTAGTAGATATACTGTCAGTGTCGGACTGGGATGTCTAGGGTCCACCAGTCGATGTGTCCCCATGGGCCCACAGCCAAGACCCCTCATCTGTACTGACACAGCGCAGTTACAGGTAATAACAATGCCATGCTGCTCACCTGCCGTACAACGGGCACCACTGCACTACCGAAACCTTCTATACTATGTTTGGTAAGCGAGCAATGTGGCTCCTTGAAATGTTAACATTAACATGGCTCATACAACTATAGTACTCACAACTGCGGTTCTGAAGAATACGGTCAGTGAGCAGAGCCCAGCATGGAAACAATACTGAGAGCTGTGTGTTTTGATAAATATCTGATCTGCAGGGTCCTAACAGTCTAAGAGATCAGTGGGGTGAGGTGATTATAAGTATTTGTTATATTTAATCACCTCCCCGAGGCCTCCAATTATTATACTCTGAGGTCAGAGGCAATATTGGAAAGGGGCTGACACAATGCTGGACCCCTTTCCATTAACAATATGTATAGTGGTCGGGTCCCTGATCTCTATCACAGTGCTGTGGGGTCCAGTAAGACTCCGACCATGATTGTTAAGCCACACTTTACAGAACTCTGCTGCTTATTAAAAAAAAAGCAGTGGGGGTCTGGTAGAGCCCACTAAATGCACCAAGGGATTCATAGGCTCCCCAGTGGGCCACTCCGACCCTGTATACTACATATGTCTGAATATACAAACATACACTGAATGTCCTTTCAAGATTGAAGCTTTCATGTATGGAAATTAGACATGTGATTCCCGATTGTAGCATAAAATCAAGTGAGCTATTTTCCATGTACCATCCCAAGTGCAAATCCATATTAGACAGGTAGTGTCCGCTCAAAATCTGGCACGGACATTAGGAGCGGACACTAGCTGTGTCCGTGACACCTGTCATTTATTTAAATGGCGATCGGGTGCGTTCTATTGCACTCCGTGCCCTTCCTTCACTGTCCGCATGTAAAGATGTCCGACTTCTCAAGCGGACAGAAAAACCCGACATGTAGGGTTTTTCTGTCCGCTTGAAAAGTTGGACATCTTTACATGCGGACAGTGAAGGAAGGGCACAGAGTGCAATAGAACGCACCCGATCGCCATTTAAATAAATGACAGGTGTCACGGACACAGCTAGTGTCCGCTCCTAATGTCCGTGCCAGATTTTGAGCAGACACTAGGAGCGGACACTACCTGTCGGACACAGACGGTAGTGTGAACACTCCCTAAAAACGAGGTATGGTCATCAGATCTAGACTAACCAAGGTCAGTATTTCAAAAACTGCCAACCTTGTGGGATTTTCTCATGCTATAGTGTAGAGAATAGACAAAGAATGGTGTGACTGAGGAAAAAGATCCAGCAAAAGAGGATCCAGTATATGCAAACATCTTGTCCAGGGAAAGAGTCAGAGAAGGATGTTAAGCATCAGTCTGATGACCAGGTGGTGTACAGTCAAGTAAAATGCAGACTAATACAACATGCTCCAATAAACATGTCTCCATTAACATACTTGTTTCTCCAATAGACAGATGGGCTATATAACACCAGATGGCCCATTCTAGCGCCATTGCTGTCTAACAGTCACCAAAAGGCAAGTCTCCAGTGGGCAAAAGAGCTCAAAAATGGTGTCTCCAAGCAGTAGAAATACATTGCTTGTCAGATGAATACTGTTGCACCATGCTGATGGGAAGGTCAGAACTTTGTAGAATCAGCATAGTGAATTTCCTCATGGTGGGACTATTAAAGGATTATCTTATGTTATAAATCAAGGAACCCTTCCTGTCAGGCGTCAATATTTTAATCTGATGGAGGTTATGTCATGGTGTTTGGTGGAATGTGTTCTTCGCACACTCAGTCCTCTGATACTTGCAGATGATACCTGTGGATGTCATGGTGAATAGTTGTTGTTCTGAAAGACAATGGACGTCCAATTAGATGGGTGCCTCGAATAAAGTGCCCTTTAAGTGTTATAGTCAATAAATATTTAATTTTCAGCAAATTTAGCATGGCAACGTTTGGCTTTGAAGAAGTTGTAAAATAAAATGCATTGGGCTACTAAAACCTACAGCACAGGGTATCTGAAAAATGTTAAATTGCTGCGGTATAACTGTTAGGACCCCCTCCAATTACTATAACAGCGATATGTAGTACCAATACAAAGAGAAATCAATGAGCCAAGGGGATGAGAAACCAAGCCACAAATTGTAGTGTATAGGAAATCCCAAATATTGAACCCTCACAGAGGATGGCTAACATTTAGCACTGGTTGTGTGGATGGGTGATAACATAAGTCCTCTTTAAAGACACCTAGTGCAACATGCAAGAATTGTACTGATTATCAATTCACACTCTGCAGGGTTTTTTTTATTGTTTTACTTGCCTTTTTTTGTTTTTGAGCTCAATCTATTCTCCCACAATTTATTGAGTAGCATTGTTTATCCTGTTCCTTGGCTTGTAACTTAATGGTAAGACAAACCTAGGCAGTACAGAGCTGCATTGATGTCCCTATCAAACAGATCCTGAATATGGATGGATCCCAATGAGCCGATGAATACCACCTTGGTACACATAGACTTTTTACTGTCATCAATATGCATACCAGATGGAATTATATGGCCCTCCATGCTCTTCCAATTTGTATACATATGCAAGTGTAGATTTCAATGACAAATAATGGATGTAAAATGGTGGACAGGTCAGCTATGGGCCCATCATGTGTAACGTGCAGGAGAACACAATAACTAAGAAATAAAGAATAAAATATCCTAAACCTTTGCTTTTATGGTGAAGGAGTTTTCAGAGAGTTGGATAGATCTCAGTAAAGCTAATAATAGTGGTGCTGGTACAAAACTCTTCTTATTTTCAGTGATGATTCACTGCCATGTCTACTTATCTCTGTTTGCCAGCCTTATGTGAATAATAAAATATTACAACATGACATCCCAAATGTTCCTATTTCAGATGCCATATTGAATTCTTCCATTGCCTTTTGGTTTGGGGCATTTTGTGATATTTCAGTGACATTTTTTTTAACTGAGCAAGCTCTTGGTATGTAGTTTTTACTGGCATTTTTCCCATAGAGAACTCCATAGGGTCTGAAAATCACATGTACAAAATGACACTAAGTAAAATATATCCCACCAAAAACTAACAAGTTAATATAGTAAAATTATCACGCAAAAGGCAAAGTTAACCGCCAAGCATTTCAAATACCAGATCCACGTGACATAGGTCACAAGAGATAAAAAAAATCATCATAACATTGCGTAAACAGAATTATGTAGTAATGGCAGCCATGCGCCCGTAGCCTTGTACTTGCCGTACACAGGTCTGGGAAATAGGAATGTGACAGTTATGCAGCGGCCACTTTACTAATTACTTACCTGGGGAAGCCTAAGATAGCGGCTGATAGTGGGAAGGCTGCTGGCCGCACAGTACGCTAAGCCATGCTCACTGTTACATAAAAGCATTGCTCTCTCACATGCTTGGTGAGTGTGAGACTGGCTTTACACTAACCCAGTATATTAAATTTTGTCTGCTGACATAAGAGATCCTGCAGATTGTGCCAGGATAGTTATGTGTTCTGTCTCTAATCTTTTCTACAATAACATCGGGTTACAAATTAAAAGCATCGACCACATCACGTTTTTTTGTTAAAGCTATTTTGTTATTTGGTAATTGTTTAGAAGTACAGTTATGTAACAAAGTAAAAGCGCCCTATGTGAAGTTTTATTTTATAACATGTGGAAATATGTTTATTTGTTCTCCATTTACGTAGTATATAAAGAATAAGGTGAATGAATACAAAGTTGATGTCATTCCTTTTGAGATAAAGTTATTGAACATTTTATTCAAAAATATTTTACTTCCTTTCTTTACAACCGTAGTGCATCAGAAATAATAACCATAATGACTATAGTCACTATGTAAACCACTATAGTAGCCATTTAGTCAGCCAGTGACCAAGCCATATTGTCATTGTGTCCTAAAAAAAACAACCATGGCTCCTTTATAATAGAACTACACTGACACCCATGTAAATGAAGATATCTGCCATCGTGATGTACGTCACGCCTTCCGCCGTTAAATAGGAAACAGCATTGGCATTAGTCACATGCAAGATGCCACAAAGTGTAGAGTTGTCCGATTTCGAGAAAGGGGTAATTGTGGGGTACCACAGAAATGGTCAATCCTTAAGGGACATAGCAAGCAAACTGAATTACCCAAAATCGACAGTGGCCTATGTGATTGCGAAGTGGAAGGTGAATGGTAATTGTCGGAATGTGCCCCGAGTCGGCAGACCCCCGAAACTGGGAGATAGAGACCGACAAGTGCTGGCCAGAGAAATCACACCCAACCGATGGCTCACATACACCAGGAGTTTCAACAGGCATTGGGCCTATAAACTTGCCATGTAATAGTAATAGACCCTTACATTCTTGTATGAGAAAGTGAAGTCAAGCTGAAGTGGAATCATAAGGTCTCATGCAGACAGATATATTATTATTATTATTTATTTATTTATTTATATAGCACCATTAATTCCATGGTGCTTTACATTTGGGGGTTACATACAATACACAAAATATACAGGTAGATATAATACTAACAATGACTGACTGGCACAGTGGGGTAGAGGACCCTGCCCGTGAGGGCTTACAATCTATGAGGGAAGGGGGTAGAGACAGGAGGAGAGGGGGAGACTGTACAGATG
The DNA here is from genome assembly GCF_031893055.1 of Leptodactylus fuscus. NCBI lineage: Eukaryota > Metazoa > Chordata > Amphibia > Anura > Leptodactylidae > Leptodactylus > Leptodactylus fuscus. Next base: position 137,596,664 of record NC_134265.1, read on the forward strand.
GGGGTGCGGTGATAGTGTTATTGGAGGTTGTAGGCCTTCCTGAATAGGTGAGTCTTCAGGGCCTTCTTGAATCCTGTGATTGTGGGGATCAGTCTTATGTGTCGTGGTAAGGAGTTCCAGAGTATGGGGGATGCACTGCAAATCTGCAAGTTCCAAGTTGTATTGAATTATGTTGCCCGTATAGAAGTCTATTGCGTCTTAATGTACCTCTCTATTTCTCACATACTATACAAAACAAAGTTCTTCTCTTTCTCATATGGAATCAGAGAGGAAAAAGGAGGTACCATGTTCATTTAGATAGCAGTGATGGTGTGGTGCGGGCAAGACACATTTCTTAGCTGAGGTCCGATCATTTCATGATTTCATGGTGCTTTACACTTGAAGAGAGTTTACATGCAAAACAAGTACAACAGGCTAACTAGTACAGTGGAATAGAAGATGACGATTACAAGGCCTTACAATCTACAGAATAGATATATACCTATATATACTAATACATTATGGGTGTAAACAAAAATACAATTGAAGCTTTTGGTCCGAGAAATCCTACTGAGAATAGTTGACTGAATTATTATGGTGCCTGAATCACATAGACAATTCTTGGCTACGAGGCCTGGGGCAGACTTGATGAGAAATGAAATAGAATAACCCTTTCAATAGATGGGTTGCGACGGAAATATCTTCTTTACTATTTATTAGACTGACACTAATGTCACGGTGTGGTGTATAATAGTGAAACGCTGGCCTGGTGAAAGTCAATACTGACAAGAGGGAGGGACATCTGCAAAAAAAAACATGTGGATTGGCAGGTCTGTAGGTATCCTGTCCAAACAGCTTACCTTTGTGCATATGTGTAATGTTACAGTATGTTCACCTGACTGAAGCACTCTTGGGATGTCACAGAGGTTTTCCTTGTGATATTACAGAAAACTAACCTGTGATATCACAATACCTTTCCTCAATACATCCTGTCTATGATGTCACAGATAACTAATATCTATTGGTGATGTCACAGCAGCATACCTGACAAAAACACAATTGTTATGTCGGAGCAGCAAACTTTCCAATATCACAGCTGCCTACTAGACGGCATTCACAAATCAGCAATGTACCAAATCAACCATTTATTGAGAAACACAGACAGAAGTGTAAGGGTCAGTTCACATTTGCGTATGTATTCCGTCCGGTTAGAGTCCGCATTGAGACCCCCCATCAAACTGAATACAATTGCAACTGTAAGCACTGTGCATTTAAAGCACACGGACCCCATTATAGTCTAAGTGGTCCATGTTCTTTAACTGCACAGCACTTGTGTTGGTAATCTGTTCAGGGGTCCTCATGTGGACTCCCCTGGACGGAATCCAAACGTTAAAGTGAACCAGGGGTAACCCTTTGCATATCACCTATTAGACTGTAGGGATCACTATTAACCTTTTCAGGTAGTAACAGGTCATCTTGACTGCAGAGATCCTGCACAGCTGCACAGGTTGCACATATGAACACATAGAAGCAATCTGTATGTGGATTCTTATTCATTGATTATTAATGAGCACAGCAATAAAAAGTGCTGACATCTGTTCTAGTTTCCATGGCTGATATATGCTGACACCTGTGCAGTTTAGTAATAAAGACTGTTTTATACATACAAGTGGTTTAACTCTAAGACAACTCTGCAGGTGCAAGTAGGAAAAACTTAAACAGTCTAAGTGGGAGCAGAAACTGAATACACCATGGAAAACCCAGCAATTCTGTATTACGCTAGATTCGTTTAGGTCTGCATGGGGACCAAAAAGATGGAGAGCGTGTCTGCTTAAACATCCTCAGACCCCATAGACCCCGTAGGACTTTTCACTCCACCAATTTTAGGTGGAATCTGTGACGGATTCTCCTATGAAGACTCCAACACACATATGAATCCAGCCTTACTTGCAGCTAAAGGACTTGTCAATTCAAAAAAGAGTCCTTAAAAGGAGATTGAGTTGCTCTGTGGTGTTGGTGGGGCTTTTCTCTGTGATCAGTTGTTATTATTGCCAGGGGATGGCTTGGCATTTCCTCTAAAGTGCTGTGGAAACTTCACTGTGTTCTCCATACTACTGATACCTAGTAATGTTTGGAAAGTGTTATACTAGTTGATTGTAATAACATGGTATTTTAATGTTGCCTAGTCATCATACAAACAACACCAATAAGGAGCGCAGTTATAGGGGATGCAGCAGTACTGTCTCTACCGAGCCCTGGATTTTGCCACACAAAACACACTATTCTCAATGGAATGAGGTAGGAATGGAGCACTGGGAGCCCAGGAGCTTTAAGTTTTGCCTCTGCACCCAATAGTGCAGACAGTACCATATATGTTTATTTGCCGTGCATGTAGCTGACAACCAATCACACAGAACAGTAGATACATACTGCACTCAATACATTCAACAAGGAATCATTAATAACTGCCAATTTTCATCAGGTTGAAAAAGGGACAAAATTTGCATACTTTGATGAATTGAGGTGTTGTAAGCCCCACCTCCAGCCTCCCCACATCCACTTTGAATCCTTCACTTCCCATCCATGTCCCTTTGTGCCCCCACACAGTGGCCTTAAAATGGTATCATGCCCCCTTGTGGTCCCCACACAGTATAATGTCACCTTGTAGCCCATGCAATATAATGCCGCTGTCACTGTGGCCTTCACATTTTAATGTGGCCTCACAATACAATATAAGATAAGATAAGATAAGATAAGATAATCCTTTAATAGTCCCACCTTGGGGAAATTTCAGCGTATATATAATAATATAATATCTTCCTTAAAGGGGTATTCCCACCTCACATACTCATCAGTCTTTACTGCTGTAAAATCTTCTTTCTTCCTGATAACTGGGAGAACAGAAGAAATGAAAGCAGCTCCTCTCCCCTATCTGAGTGCAGGACCTAGGTCACGTGGTGTAGACACAGGAATAGCTAGATATACAGGCTCGCTCCCGTGCACTTAGCCCCTCCTCCCTCCGCCCTGAGAGCAGGCAGATACATCACTTGACTCATGAGCAGCTAAGTCAGGGCTGTGGCCACAAAGAATTGAATAAAGTAAGATAGTGGACAAACAAAGCAGTTTTGCTGAAGCAGTGTATTTAGGAAAAGTCTTACATCCACATTAACAAGCAGTATAGATAGGATCCTTGTGAAGGGACAACCCCTTTAATGTGACTTCCACAGTATAATGTCCCCCTTAATGTGGCCCCCATACTATAATTCCCCCCTTAATATAACTACCGCAGTATAATAACCCCCTTAACATGCCTGCACTGATATTGTTCTTCCTAATATGCCCCTCACAGCATGTCCCCCTTACTATGGCTCCCACAATATAATATCCTCCACAATATGGCCCCAACATTATAATGTCCAGTTTTGCATCCTCTGCTTCAGGGAGCAGCAGCCAAAATGTACGGTTGTCTCAACATCTCCCCTGCCTTCTTCCCTATTGTTGGAAGTAGTGGCAGAGGACGAATGGTGTAAGCCAGTACATACCTCCCAAGTTTGGGACAGCTTGGGTTTATGATCATGTAATCTACCACATGGTTACAACTGCCAAGTGCCAAAATTTTCTCTATGAAGTGACCAAAAAAGAAAAAACCTTTTTATACACATACTGTATACTGCATAAAAGGCCAATATGACCATAAGCCACCACTTTGTGTGTGGCAGAATGGGGATCTCAGAACATCTCAAATTATTGAAAGCACAAGGGTTTTATTTTACTACAATAGTAAAGATTTACTAACCGTATATGCTAGAGTATAAGCCGACCCGAATATAAGCCGATGCCCCTAATTTTACCACAAAAACTGGGAAAACTTATTGACTCAAGTATAAGCCTGGGGGGCTTTTTCAGCACAAAAACTGTGCTGAAAAATTCGGCTTATACGCGAGTATATATAGTTTTCTTAAAATCAATCAAGGTCATATGATAATTATTCCGATTATAGTTGACATCCAGCATTTTTTAAAATTTTGGGCTAATTGTCTCTGAACATTCCATTTATATAGGAAATACTGTATTTGACTATATAAATGGAATGTTCAGAGACAATTAGCCCAAAATTTAAAAAAAATACTGGATGTCAACTATAATTGGAATAATTATCATATGACCTTGATTGATTTTAAGAAAACTTTCCCAAAATTAAAAATGACTGACCATGCACAAGAATAGTTAGCAAAATCTGCAACCAAAGAAGCTCCGTTTCTGCAATGTGGAGCCTTAGCCTTACAGGGAAATAGTCATGTGGCGCATGCTGCTCAAAAGAGTGGATAGCATGAACTACCAACAGGATCCGCCCATTAAAAAGGTCCATGTTTTACTGTCAAAAAGTGTGGCATATCAGAGAAACATAGTAGCAGTGGTACATGTTGTCATTGGGATGTCTCCCTTCTGGCTTCTCTCCGCCCATTCACCTAGCTTGACTATGCACAAATAAGGAGAAAGCTGTCAATTTAGCCAAGGTGTTGACATCCTTTTGTCGCTTTAGATGTGCATTCCTTAATAATACCAAACGGTAAGGAACATTTTGTTCTGATCTTAGTGAATTTATTAGCCTTTAGCTGATTCATGCACAACATTTTTGTTCGCTGTTGTTGCATCTCATTCCATCTCTTGAAATATCTCTTCCACCTACAGCACAATGTTTAACCATGGAGTAAGACGCTTCTCTGGTGTTTGTATTTGCAAGATGTTATTTTTAATCGTGAATGTTCGTCCTGCAGATGGTAATGGGTGGGCATAAAATTACAGGGAGCGAAACTCACATTTTAAAACATATTTTCTGCGTTTTCACTATTTTCGGTTCCCAGGATATAAATAGTGTTTGTGAAGTATTTGTGGAATTTAGAGTAGGCAAGCACTTAAAAACTTTGTAAGAGGTTACCTTGAAAAGGGATTTCCTTATATACCTAAAAATAGAAATACACTGGCCAAGAACTATTATAAAAAAAAATATTCATCATGTATCATTATGCTTAATATTCACTCCATGAAAGACAATATATATTTCTATTCAGTATCCTGGGAAAAAGCAGGTTCATTCAAATAAATGTATTTCATTTAATATTGTATACACCAGTTCTAAGTAAACTAAGTTAAGATCTGCTACTTTTTCCAAACATCACTATGAAACCCCAAAGACCCTATAATAAATCAATGGGGTCTGTCAGGTGTTGTTCATGCCCATCATGTTGCATTTGTCACTTTGCATTATTTTTCATGTCCAGAAAAGCAAAGCACTTGGCTTGATATATGCAACCAGATTGAATCTAAGGGGTTATTCACACGTAGGAATTTGACATTGAATTTGAGGCAGAATCTGCCTCAAAATCCACCTCAAATTCCACCTGAAATCTTATCTCTCTTCAGATTTTTTTCTTCTAAATTTTCTGCCTGAGAACTCCCATTCAAATGAATGGGAGACATAAAATACACCTGTTCTATCGGTGCAGAATAGGATGCAGAATTTTCTCATTATCTGGTGATGATCCATTTCCCCATTCCTGGAAATGGATCGTTACTACTACTTTCCCCCATCTACCCTATTATACTTACCCTCAGTGCTTCTTCCTTCAAGATGGCTCCTTCTCCTTTTTGATTCTGCAGGCACCCACTCTTCTCCAGCACTGCTGCAGATAATCCACCTCTACTGCGCAGCTTCCACACATGCACAGTAGAAATGAATAATCGCTGAAGAGAACAGAGCAGTGCTGGAGAAGAGCGGGTGCCTGCAGAATCAGTAAAAAAGGAGGAGCCGTCTTACAGGAAGGTAAGTATATAATGGGGTGGGGGTTGGGCTGAATAGGTAGAGGATGGTAGGATAGCTACAGTGTTGGCCAAAAGTATTGGCACCCCTGCAATTCTGTCAGATAATACTCATTTTCTTCCAGAAAATGATTGCAATCACAAATTCTTTGTTATTATCTTCATTTAATTTGTCTTCAATGGAAAACCACAAAAAGAATTGTCAAAAAGCCAAATTGGATATAATTCCACACCAAATATAAAAAAAGGGGATGGACAAAAGTATTGGCACTGTTTGAAAAATCATGTGATGCTTCACTAATTTGTGTAATTAACAGCACCGGTTACTTACCTGAGGCACCTAACAGGTGGTGGCAATAACTAAATCACACTTGCAGCCAGTTGAAATGGATTAAAGTTGACTCAACCTCTGTCCTGTGTCCTTGTGTGTACCACATTGAGCATGGAGAAAAGAAAGAAGACCAAAGAACTGTCTGAGGACTTGAGAAGCAAAATTGTGAGGAAGCATGAGCAATCTCAAGGCTACAAGTCCATCTCCAAAGACCTGAATGTTCCTGTGTCTACCGTGCGCAGTGTCATCAAGAAGTTTAAAGCCCATGGCACTGTGGCTAACCTCCCCAGATGTGGACGGAAAAGAAAAATTGACGAGAGATTTCAACGCAAGATTGTGTGGATGGTGGATAAAGAACCTCGACTAACATCCAAACAAGTTCAAGCTGCCCTGCAGTTCGAGGGTACAACAGTGTCAGCCCGTACTATCCGTCAGCATCTGAATGAAAAGGGACTGTATGGTAGGATACCCAGGAAGACCCCACTTCTTACCCAGAGACATAAAAAAGCCAGGCTGGAGTTTGCCAAAACTTACCTGAGAAAGCCAAAAACGTTTTGGAAGAATGTTCTCTGGTCAGATGAGACAAAAGTAGAGCTTTTTGGGAAAAGGCATCAACATAGAGTTTACAGGAAAAAAAAGACGCCTTCAAAGAAAAGAACACGGTCCCTACAGTCAAACATGGCGGAGGTTCCCTGATGTTTTGGGGTTGCTTTGCTGCCTCTGGCACTGGACTGCTTGACCGTGTGCATGGCATTATGAAGTCTGAAGACTACCAACAAATTTTGCAGCATAATGTAGGGCCCAGTGTGAGAAAGCTGGGTCTCCCTCAGAGATCATGGGTCTTCCAGCAGAACAATGACCCAAAACACACTTCAAAGAGCACTAGAAAATGGTTTGAGAGAAAGCACTGGAGACTTCTAAAGTGGCCAGCAATGAGTCCAAACCTGAATCCCATAGAACACCTGTGGAGAGATCTCTTCATGGCAGTTTGGAGAAGGACCCCTTCATATCTCAGGGACCTGGAGCAGTTTGCCAAAGAAGAATGGTCTAAAATTCCAGCAGAGCATTGTAAGAAACTCATTGATGGTTACCAGACCTGAATCCTGAGGAATTTCTTCTTTCTTCCATATATAAATGAGTTTTCAGACAGTACAGGGGGTGTTCTCCTTTGCTCAAACAGCACAGGGGGCGTCCACTGTGCTGTCCGAAAACTCTCCAGAGAAGCCTCTGTCTTCTTCTCCGGACCGCATCTTTGCCAGGTCATATGCCGTATCTAGGGATTATGTCTTATCATTTGTGGAATTCCCTTTTAAAATTGCTCATTTCACAAGTGCATTATTGGTAATTTTTTATAAAGTGCTGCGAAATATGTTGGGTTATATAAAAAAAAGATTATTATTACTATTATTATTATTTTGCAGGGTACCTCTCAAATTCACCAACATAGCCCCATAAACTAGAAAATCAAGGTGCATTGGTTTGACTAGACTGTGGTAAACCACAAATGTTTTTCTCCGCAAACACAAACATTTTGCATCATAATCCAATAATTCCAAGAAACAGAATTGCAGAAAGAGGGAAAGGAAAGAGAAAGATGTTAGGTGTATTATCAGTAGAGATGGGTAAACCTCTGAAGATTTGTTTTTTTCATGTTCAGGCAGTTCAGTCTAAAGATTCATTTTGTGTCCTGTTGAGATAGAACTGGAAGTGAAATGATTATATTCTGCTGTCTGAAGAGACAGGTGGAGGCCCAGGGAGGTATAAAATAAAATAACAAACAGTTATACTCACCTTTCCTCACCTCTTATGGGCATTTTTGTGGCACCTCTCAGTCCTCTTGTGGCCTTTTACAGCCCCCTGGGTGATGTCATGTGCCCCAAGATCACTGCTGAGGCCTGTGATTGGGCTTCAATTGTTACATTAGGTATACTGAATGACATAATTTCATGATGTCTACTATATCAGTACTGGTATCACTATATTCATTATATTCATTAGAGCAAGCAGTTTGCTGTGCATAAGTCCACTATATAAATACTGTTGTTGCTGTCACTATAGCCCCACACAATGAATTGCTGTGATTCTGTATGCTGCAGGAAGTTGGCCACAATGCTAAATGGGTGTTTCAAATAAATGGCATTCAGTGTAGATCAGTTATAGTCATTATATTATGACATATTAACTTCTTCCTTTGTTATTATTCTCAATGAACCACTTACACTATTAGGGTGCATTCACACTACATAATCGGCAGCTTATTCTGAACGTAAAACACGTTCAGAATCAGCGGCGTATAAAGCAGTTCCATTCATTTCTATGGGAGCCGGCATACGAGCGCTCCCCATAGAAATTAATGGGCTGCTTCTTTCACTACGAGCACTCCCATTGAAGTGAATGGGGAGTGCCCACGTGTACGGCTAGCTCTGCTCATGCCGAGCCGTACACGCGGGCACTGCCCATTCATTTCTATGGGGAGCGCTCATATGCCGGCTCCCATGGAAATGAATGGAACTGCTTTATACGCCGCTGATTCTGAACGTGTTTTACGTTCAGAATAAGCTGGCAATTACATAGTGTGAATGCACTCTTACAGTACAATATTTTCTGTATCAGTTTTTTGATAGCCCTTAACCACATACCATAATATTTCTTTGTGCCATTTGATATAAACTCAGAGGATGTTATAATAGGTCTAATAGTGGATTATATAATATGAGCAGTTTGGGTGGCCTCCAATCATCCACCAATTTTGCCATAGCTGCACTATAAAATTAGTGAAGTATCACTTCTCTTATCCTATTAATGTGTGCTGCACAGTATGTCTTCTGTTATCCAGTATATAAGGGCACTGCACACTACTGCTTCTCTTGTCTATATAAGCTCTTCACAGTACCACTTCTCTTGTATAATACCTTTTTTAATCCTCTTTCTGCTCACTTTTTCTCTCCCTCCCATATCTATGTAGTAAGTTTGTCTCTAGCATCATGCCTATGTAATGTGCTTGACTCTACTTCCTTATCCAGATGGTAAGCAAGGTGCTGATGCCATCTGTGCAGTAAGGTTGATTCTGTTACAGAATGTATGCAATAAGCTTGGATCGTGTACTGTATATAGGTAGCAAGCTTGGTTCCTGTACTGTACATTTGTAGCAAGCTTGGTTCTAGTACTGTACATAGGTAGCAAGCTTGGTTCTAGTACTGTACATAGGTAGCAAGCTTGGTTCTTGTACTGTACATAGGTAGCAAGCTTGGTTCTTGTACTGTACATAGGTAGCAAGCTTTGTTCTGGTACTGTACATAGGTAGCAAGCTTGGTTCCTGTACTGTACATTTGTAGCAAGCTTGGTTCTAGTACTGTACTTAGGTAGCAAGCTTGGTTCTAGTACTGTACATAGGTAGCAAGCATGGTTCCTGTACTGTACATTTGTAGCAAGCTTGGTTCTAGTACTGTACATAGGTAGCAAGCTTGGTTCTAGTACTGTACTTAGGTAGCAAGCTTGGTTCTTGTACTGTACATAGGTAGCAAGCTTGGTTCTTGTACTGTACATAGGTAGCAAGCTTGGTTCTTGTACTGTACATAGGTAGCAAGCTTTGTTCTGGTACTGTACATAGGTAGCAAGCTTGGTTCTTGTACTGTACATAGGTAGCAAGCTTTGTTCTGGTACTGTACATAGGTAGCAAGCTTTGTTCTGGTACTGTACATAGGTAGCAAGCTTGGTTCTTGTACTGTACATAGGTAGCAAGCTTGGTTCTTGTACTGTACATAGGTAGCAAGCTTGGTTCTTGTACTGTACATAGGTAGCAAGCTTGGTTCTAGTACTGTACATAGGTAGAAAGCTTGGTTCTTGTACTGTACATAGGTAGCAAGCTTGGTTCTTGTACTGTACATAGGTAGAAAGCTTGGTTCTTGTACTGTACATAGGTAGCAAGCTTGGTTCTTGTACTGTACATAGGTAGCAAGCTTGGTTCTAGTACTGTACATAGGTAGAAAGCTTGGTTCTTGTACTATACATAGGTAGCAAGCTTTGTTCTGGTACTGTACATAGGTAGCAAGCTTGGTTCTTGTACTGTACATAGGTAGAAAGCTTGGTTCTTGTACTGTACATAGGTAGAAAGCTTGGTTCTTGTACTGTACATAGGTAGCAAGCTTGGTTCTTGTACTGTACATAGGTAGCAAGCTTTGTTCTGGTACTGTATATAGGTAGCAAGCTTTGTTCTGGTACTGTACATAGGTAGCAAGCTTGGTTCATGTACTGTACATAGGTAGAAAGCTTGGTTCTTGTACTGTACATAGGTAGAAAGCTTGGTTCTTGTACTGTACATAGGTAGCAAGCTTGGTTCTTGTACTGTACATAGGTAGCAAGCTTTGTTCTGGTACTGTATATAGGTAGCAAGCTTGGTTCTTGTACTGTACATAGGTAGAAAGCTTAGTTCTAGTACTGTACATAGGTAGCAAGCTTGGTTCTTGTACTGTACATAGGTAGCAAGCTTGGTTTCTAGTACTGTACATAGGTAGCAAGCTTGGTTCTTGTACTGTACATAGGTAGAAAGCTTGGTTCTAGTACTGTACATAGGTAGCAAGCTTGGTTCTTGTACTGTACATAGGTAGCAAGCTTGGTTTCTAGTACTGTACATAGGTAGCAAGCTTGGTTCTTGTACTGCATATTTGTAGAAAGCATAGTTCTTTTGTCATATCTATGTAGTAGTAAGCATGGTTTGGATGCCATATCTATGTAGTAAGCTTGATTCTGGTATCATGACTATTCAGGAATTATGGCTCTTTTACTGCATCAAGGTAGTAAAAGTTAGGTAATTATAAAAACTAGACTGGTAGAGGACCCACAATTTTTTTTTACAGTACAGGGCCCATGTTAACTTTATTTTGCCCTTATATATGCTGCCCATGAACATAACTGTATATTCTCATGATACATTTACTTAAAATGATTGTGAAAGTCTGAAACATTAAAAGTCATATACATATTAAAGCTACAAGTATGCCATTTTCTGTAAGGGATAAATTGTCCAAGTGGTGTACTATTAAAACATGTCATTCCAAAGGCAGCCTTGGTCCTTGTCACATGTACTATGTCACAGTGCAGAGCAATACATGTGACAAATTCCCTATTTACTCTATGAATAATGTTGACCTAATGATGTCAGGGCTCAGCAAGGGTGTATTTCTGCAGAACAGTTCTTATAAATGCTGTAGAAGTACAGAAGTGATAAACAAAGCAGCTGAATATGTATGTAGACGGTGAACATAACTCTGGAATGACAGGAATGTGAATGAGATCAAGAATTTTTCCAGTTAAATTATGAGCACCATATTACTGGCACCCACACTCTCTCGGGCCAGACCTGCATATTTGGGAAGTCCGGAGTGGAATGCTGGAGGGTGGCCAATGCAGTGGAATGTGGATCGCTCAAGTGAACAGTGTGCACAGTGACGGGGAGGTTAAAATATTCTTAACACGCCCCATCTTTTCCAAAAGCATATTTTTCAGATGGTGTTTATTGTAGCTGATGGAGCGTAGCTGCGAGGATCTGAGAAAGTCTCAGTCTGCCACTGTCTGTAACATATGCTTAAAAAATATCACAAGCACAGTAACTTGTGATCACATTAACATGCACCATGTATCTTCTTAAACGGTGGAGAAAAATTATAACCCAGGTGTCAAAGTAGGTAATATATGGAGCAACTTTATTCTAGCAATTTAACTACTCGTGATGGGTTGCTATGGGAAACATTACCATTTTATCCATTTGCCTTCAGGACAGAATTGAAGAGTATACTTGCATCTAAAAGAATTTGTGAAAATTAAGACAAAATATAGTACTTTGTTTTAAAGGGAACCTGTCACGTTGAAAATGCAGCCCAGTCTATCGGAAGCATGTTATAGAGCAGGAAGTGTAAAGCAGACGTAGCTCATTCATAAACTTTTTTAGACCTTCTATTATATAAGTGTCCACACAGAGATAGCTGTCAATCTCTGTGCAACACCGCTTGCGCCACTCTAATGTCCACAATGTCTTTTCCCCTTTTAATGCCTAACCTCAGAATAGATCACCTGATCGTTGTATAGAAACAGATCCAGAACTTATCCTATACACTTCAGGGTTGGAAGTCGAAAGTTCCATCCCCTATATAGCACCTGAGCACCGTCACTGCAGCTCAGCTCCCACTCATTTCAATGAGCAAGGATCTGTAGTGATGGTGACTGGCCACTATTAGGGTCCATTCACATGGAGGAAAATGGTGAGAAATTTGGTGTGGAATTTCAGCGCTGAAAAAAAGCCTCCCATTGACTTAAATGGGTTCTTTTTCTGAAAAAGGAACCCACTGAAATCAATGGGAGGCTTTTTTTTCAGCGCTGAAATTCCACACCAAATTCCTCACCATTTTCCTCTGTCTGAATAGACCCTTCCAGAGGACAGAGCTTTCAGCCCTATATAGTATATAGTAGACGGGTGCTGGAAGCGGTGCCATACTGCTGACCAGCTCAGGGACCAGGTGTCGGCCTCCTACCAAACGGGCATTTATAACCTGTCTTGAAGATGAACCATAAAAACCTATTCTTAAAGAGGACCTGTCACCAGATATTGTTGATAATGTTGATAACAGCAGTATACTACACCTGTCACATCACTAACACCTACGCTGGTGTCTGTCATTTTACCGCAGAAACAAGAGCAGCATACTGCATTATTGCATATTTGTCCAGTAATATTAACATAATCTATCAGAGCCTCCAAGATATGAACTCAGCCTTAGCTGGTGATAATGCTGTAACTGCCAGAATTAGATGGTCATTTTTCCTTAACGCTGGGGGGCCCACAGGGCAGAAACGCTGCAGTCTGGAAAAAAAACTAACCTTTTTACAATCACTACAAAATTGCCCACATTGCAAAAAATATGTACAGATTTCCAAAGCCGTTGCACCTTCCCTATAGATATAATTGAAGCTCTAGAAACCTCTTTCGGACTTTCTGTGAAACGCGCTGTGGGATAAATGATGCGTTTCCACCGCTTTTTTACTCTCAGCGCTTTTTGGCTGACACGGGATCTTAGCTTTAGTATATTTGCAAGGAATGAGTTTGTTACTTGGGAATATACTTTCCCTGTGTAGAGCCCACTATACCAAATCTGTGCTTTGACAAAGAGGTAGAAAATGACCAAAAATCGCAGGAGCCAATGTACTCTCACGGATTGAAGCCTCCTATGTGAAGCCAGGCTAAGCATGATATTGGATTTGTGGCAAGACAATAAAATAAATAATTATCAATCTGGCTCCAGGCTGCTAGGGTGGGAAAGAGCATTAGTTATCACCCTGGTCTGTAGGACCCATGTTTCTACTGTGTTATCATCAGAAGGTTCCCGTGACTAAAGTCAACATTTCATAAAAGTAACATTAAGCATTTTTTTAGTTTTTTTCTTCAATATGGTTCCAAAGGTGACACTTCTCTTTACAGCTATTCAAGAGGCAGAATTTATAGTTGTACCTTTATGTTTCATTTCATCTATAAATAACTGCAAGAATAGTTTTCATGGAAACAGGCTTTATAAGAATACAAGCTGCGTGCACATGAACTGTTGCCAGGCCTCACGGTTACAATTCCTGCATAGCAATCCCCATTTAAAGTATTGTGTAGAAACAGCAGCCATGAATGTGTTAGGTCCACGAGTACTGCATGATACTCACTGTGATAAGCACATGCACACACAATGCTGATCACGTCCTGGCCTATCGGACCACGTGTACGTTGTTTGCTTTTCACACACTACTTCTAGCCTGCAGACCATACATTTCATTTCCATCTTGGCTCCCTGTAGTCCAGTTACATTTCTTAGGAAGTATTTTTTATAGCACAATGCTTGGAATGTACTACTTCACTGGAATTTGGACTCTGCCTTATAAGGAAAAGTAAACCATTACAAAAGCGCGACTGCTCCGTCTTTATATACATTTGCTTTTCATTAGTTTTTTTTATATTCATTTTGCTTTCAGCAAGCAGAGAACTGATATGTCTGCAGAATCAGAATGATGTTTGCTGCAAAAATTTCCAGAGACATTTGACCTGTTATCCTCATAGTGCCAGTGCAGCAACATGTCCTTCAAGTCCCAACATGTCATGCATAGCCCTGTATGCAAGCCCAGAACATGGAAAGAACCAGTCCAGGAATAATTTCTACCATTCCCTTTCAATTGACCTAAGAAGGAACACTATAGTTCCTTCTGAAGTGTAAACCATCAGCATGTGCAAGTCATTTGGCTACCAGCAATTTTCATGGCCCAACAAAGCCAAAAATGTTGCCTAAATTCAAACCAAAAATGGACATTTTTTTACAGCTGGTTGGCACCTGAGGGGCAACAGTTTCACTGATTCCTTATATATTTCAGACCCCAGAGTATAATAATCAGAGGCCCAAGGAAGGTGAATAAAAATAATAAACACTAATACTCACCTTGCCTTACCTTTCCTCGGCATCCTGGCTATGACTGTCTGCGGCATCTTTGGCCATATTCCCAACATCTCTGCTGAAGCCTGTGATTGGTCACGTTGGGGCGCACTGACGTCATTACCGCTCAATCCCATGTGACCACTGGGGCCTGATCACAGGCCTGAGTCATGTGACGGAAGATCGCCGGAGAGGTGAGTATACCTATTTATGATTTTCGGTCACTTCCCCTGGCTAGTATCTATTGAAACATGCCGGGGCCCCTTTTCATTTACAATATGTATAGCGGTCGGAGAACCGGGATTTCCCATCTCCAGCTGGCCACGGATCCTGTACCTTGCTGAGCCCGGTCACGCTCACACTCCCTGCGACCACAAGCGCTACGCCCCTGATCCTATGAAAGGCGTTTTATTCTAGAATTTGCTGCCCCCTTGGTGTGAGCTCAGTTTGGCACAGCTCATTGTCATCCATATTAAATAAATGTTGGATGAATTTGACAACTTTGCTGGGGCCAGCCGATTATCTATGTATATAAGAGTGTTCCCACTTTCCTCTGATGGCAGCCACACAACAAGAATATACAATAAATGCCATATTGGTATTGCATAACAAAAGAGAATGCAGCAATAAATGGGTTAACATGAGGCTACTTTCATTTATTTTTCAATTATTTTGTAGTGTTTCATCTATTTGAGATGGTTGATAAAACCCAGTCTTTTGAATATCACTGTTTGCTCTAAGTGGGTGGTAATTGTGGTCAAGCGTATAACAGGACACCCAAATAGCTGGCAGGGAGACATTAAATAATATTTCTATCTTGGCACCGTGACAAAAAGAACTTAACCATTTGCATATACTGCAGCATTGCCTGTATGAAGGGAACAAAGACTAGGAAAAATAATATACATTCTGGGTACCCATCACCTGCAGAAAACAAGGCTGTGTATAGGAACAGATAGAAGAATTTCCAAAGTAATGGCTTGTGTATAATTTAGGACTTAATCAGTTTATTTTGCAGAAAATTTGCCAAAAATGCGGCTCCTGTGCTTGTTTCGTCTACGTTCCTCTGCTGTTTATTTGGTAAGTGTATGTGTAAGGCTTGTAACTCGCTCAACACATTTTATGAAATGATTATTTTCTCGTTTTTAAGTGGCTGTTCTTGTATCCCAAACAGCGAGGTTTGCTGATTCTACACACTCTTCACAGTCCCAACCACAGGATTAAACTATGTTGACTTGCAGCAAGGGTTACCTAAGGTGAGCGCATTCTGAACAAAGTGAAGACTCAGAGCAACATATGTTGTAACCGTGTATAACAGATCTCTTTGTAGAGTCAAAGCACATAAACTACACTCTGAGAACAAAAAAGTCTGTTTTCTGCAAACTATAGTATGGCGTAGCTCTTAGGCTGTCTACATTTAATGACTACTTTAGATGGGATTTGTAGACATGAACAGTAAAAGGGTCCAGACCTGTCTGATTTGAAGAACTGCCTGAACTGTTACAAGATATGCTTATTAAATATACGCAGAAAATGACGTTATAGGTTTATTTGCTCTATGAGACCCTATGACAATTGTTACTCTTCTGTGTTTTGTTTGTTCAGCCTTATCATAGAATATATGTAGTTAACATGGGATAAGATTTATTATTTCTTATTTCTATTATGTCTGAAAAGAAGGCACCATTTGCCATATGTACATTATTTACTGCAGTGATCTCAAATATTTAACAAATTGATGTAAGGACAACTTTTGTCACAAGATGAAAGGTGCCCATACACTTAAAGGGACACGCCAGTGATTTTATTCTTATTTATTAAATTGTCTGAAGGACCAGCCCCTCAATAGTTATCTACTGACAGTGTCTTTCCTTATCCTGTTTTCACCTTCTTCATTAAGTCACACGATAACAGTGTGACCTCTTTTTTCTATCATGGTTCCTATACCATAAAATAGGCCTCCATAGTTCCCCACTCTCTCACAGTCAGGTCACTATGCCCACATTACCTTTCCCAGTGCTATCAGTCGCAGTTGGTGCAGTTTGCAAGGCCTTTGCTAACATCACCCTAACAGTCCCAGATCCTGGAAGTCCAAAATTGGTATTAGTTCTGCAGTGTTTTGCAGAAACAGACACTGGACATGGGTATGGGCACGAGACATGGGTACAGGTGCTAACTGCTAAATATCGGTAACAGCATCGCTTTAAGTGAAAACATGTCAATTTCAGAAATTTATACCAAGGATCTTATGTGTCAGGGGCTTGACATATGTGCAACTGCACAGGGGTCCTGAAGGAGAGGGGGCTCTGCTAGCTAGACATTCTGTCTGCAGGGATGCAATAAGTGTCTACTGTTTCTTCACCTCCTTTGGAGTGTTGTCCTATTTTGTGTTATTTTATGTGTGTGTATATATCCATTATCCATAGTTGAATGATGCTATCAGGCATAACTTGAAGCTTCTGAACTCTAGAGCAACCTCTATTAAGCCTCACAGTGGCCCATGCAACCTGTATTATGCCCCACAATCTATTATGTCACTGTGCGGCCTAATAGCAGACTGCAGGGGCCGCTCTGGGGCATAATTCCGCATGTAAGGGTCATTTATAAAAGTGTTCATTAGGGGACATTATGAATAGAGGGGGTCATTACACACACACACACACACACACACACACACACACACACACACACATATATATATATATATATATATATATATATATATACTGTATATATGGGTGGAGTGCGTGGAGAAGAGAGGAGTCAAAGATGTCTGTATTGCAAACTTTACACAGGCAAGTCACAGCTGGAAGAAGTGGTCATGACGGTCCAAAGGGAAGAGATGGGAACTGTGAGTGATTAGTCAGAGACGTCTCCTGTAAGTCACAAAATGTTACTGCACTGTATTCACTAGCATTCCCCCTGACTGAATTCAGGGGGGAGTGTCTTTCTGTCGTCCCCTACACACACTATTATGTGTGATAGTGGCCCCTGCGCACACTATTATGCACCCATAGTGGCCCCTGCACAAACTATTATGCCCCATTGTGAGCCACCCATGGACAATTATTATACTCTGGGGTCTTTTCAGACCACAGAGTATAATGATGGGAGACTCAGGGGAGGATACAAACATAAAAAAATCCCTGTTACTTACCTCTCCCTGGCTCCGGCGCACTCACCTCTACTTTTGGCCATCTTTAATGTTGGACCAAACATCACGTGAGCCAGACCTATGTCGCCACACATAAGGACACCGGCCTGGCCTGCGTGACATCTGTGATGTCACCAAAAAGGCCCGAAGCCTGCCAGAACGCGGTAGCAGTAAGTAACAGTGTTTTTTATGTTCCCTCACCTCCCCTGGCCTTTCAATCATTATACTCTGGGGTCTGAAACGACCCCGGAGAATAATGATAGCAGTGTTTGCGGGTCCGCTGAGCTGATTGTCCTGCCGGCACTGAATAAGTGACATCACTTGTCCTATCTCACAGGTCCATGGTTATAGCAATGCTATGTAAATAATGGGAGAAATAAATTCACATACCAGGCAAAGAAAGCAGCATTTCTAAAGCAATATATTTAGGAAAAGTCTTCAATTTACATAAGCTACCAGTATAGATAGGATCCTTGAGATGGGACAACCCCTTTAAATCTAGCTTAAACCTAAAAATGAAAAATGGACATTTTCACAGTTGGTCTCCCCTGTGGTCATGTGAATGTAGGCTAAGTGTGTTAACAGAACTGGTGCTTGTGTCCTAGATGCTATCTCTACCTTCACACTGGCATTCAAGTCTCCATAGGAGACTCCTACCCATTTTATGCTTAAAATTAGCGGAGAGAAAGGTCCTGCAAAGAGGACTTTTCTCTCTACCGGTTTCAATATAAAAATGGCAGAAACCCGGCGGACCCCATTATAGTCTATGGGGTTCGCAGGTTTCTACAAGTAGCCGCTTTTGATGTCTTCCGGGTCCCCATGCAGATGGAAACCCAAACACTAGTGTGAACGTAGTGTGAGCTATGTGCCCCAAACTATGACAGCAGTACTGCTCTATTAATGTTCTAATATAGTAAGAGCAAATAACAAGAGGCAAGATTCTTGCAGCCAAAGCCCATTATGGCAGGGGATGATTGTTGCTTGGACCACATGCAGAAGCTACTTTGAGTATTTTGTGTAGTAAATGCACCTGCACCTGTAAAGTGGTTTCATTTAACTGAAATTTGTACAAGGAAAATAAATTATATGGGAAAAATTGCAGACAAATCTTCTGAGGCTGTAGCGCATACACCTGGACAGAGAACCACCTTACTTTCATGTCTTCTATTCCTTCTTTTGAACTCTTTCCCCTATTTATTTATGTTCTAAAGTTGCTGTCAGGAGGAGATTCTTAATTTCCTTTCATCGGTAACTGGAGGACACATGAAAGTAGCAACTCTTCAGTGCACTTCTCTAAAAACACCTGCATGGTGGACAGTAAAAAAAAGAAAGATCTAAACTTGAAAAGAACAAAAACTCTAAAGCATCTAAATAAAACAAGCAAAAAACTCTTTCACTCAACCACAAGGATATTTTGCTTCTCATGTGGGAGAGATTTGTGAAGAACTGCCAACTTGCAGAATAACCTTCACCGGCATTTTACTTCTTTCTAAAAACACCAACATTTGAAAGGACTCAGCACGTTGTACAGATGTTTGGACTCCCAGAGCTGTCAGCTTGGTGACTCTGTTAGCCTACAAAGACCCCGAGTCTCTTTAATCTATTTATTTTGTGCACTGAAGCAGAATAGTAACACAAGTCTAAATTTAGAGTCATAGAGTTATAAAAAGAACGTGTAAGACATATTTTTAGCCCTCCCATACAAGTCACGCTATTGCATGGTATCTAGATCCACAATTTGCGGTGCTGAAAGAAGGGAGCATGAGACGGAAAGGAAAGGTTTTCCCTTTAATCAGATCCGACACTGTAAATGCAGTCAGGGAACCTAACAGTTATTTTCCCAGCATGTTTTCAAGGCTATTTATAACATATTGGTTTTGTTTTTATATTATGGCAGTCTTACTGTCTATTCTGCTTCATAAATTACGTATCTAAAGACGCCATTCTCACTTGGTTTCCATATAGTTATAAACGTATAACCATATCATGTGGCTGACTATGGCTGTGCAGACATGAAATGCTCTACAATTGCATCTGTACCCCCTTTCCTTGGTCTCCCACTGACCTGCATTCATTTTCTTACCCATGGTTTTGTTTTGTTGTCGATTGTGAGCCCCACATAGGGCTCACAATGTACATTTTTTCCCCCTATCAGTATGTCTTTTTGTAATATGGGATGGAAATCCATGCAAACACGGGGAGAACATACAAACTCCTTGCAGATTTGAACACCAGGACCCAGCGCTGCAAGGCTGCAGTGCTAACCCCTGAGCCACCATGTAGACCCCCTGACCCATGGTTTTGTCATTAAGTGTATTACTTTTTACCAGCTGTACCTAGCTTCTAACCGTAACATTCCCCCCCCCCCCCCAATTGAATCTGCTATTTCTGCTTCACTTGTTGTTATGGCCTTGAGTGGTTTGCTTTGTCATAAAAACAACCAAATGCAATAGAAAGGAAAGTATACTAGAGCACTGTTGATAATGTAGTTTCTATTATGACTTATGTCTTAAAGGGGCACATTGCAAATTCCACACTGTAAAAGCAGCTTGCCAGGGTCAGCTATAACCATGGACCTGTAGATATCATGGGACCCCATATCATCAGTCACAGCTTTTCCCTTTTTGTTTATCATATTCAACATAAGGACTTGTTATCTAAATGTATCTAAAAATCATGGTTCATTTTCATTTCATCCTCTCGACTGATACCCCCACTATCATCATGGGAAATTTCAACATCTCCATTGATAACATCCCCATTCTCCAAGCCCTCCCAGCAAATGCTCCCACCCCTTTTCAGACCACCCTAAACTCTGCCATTCGCTAAATCCACTGCTCCCCTTGTTTTCATGAGCCTCTTCCCTTTCCTGATCACTTCACTGGCTACCCATTGACCAATGATTAGAGTTTAAAATGCCTGGCATACAAAGCCATCCACAACCGGTCCCCTCCATACATCTCTGACCTAATCTCCCACTTATTACCCACACATAACCTAAGATCCTCTCAAGATCTCCTACTCTACTCTTATCCGCTCTTCACACAAACACCTCCAACACTTCTCCCCTGCATCTCCCATACTCTGGAACTCACTACAACGACATATAAGGCTATCCCCCACAATCACAAGAAGTCCTTGAAGTCTCGTCTATTCAGGAAGGCCTACTACCTTCAATAACACTACTGTCACCACACCGCCATCTGAACAGCTTTTACACGGACCTTCTATCTCTATCCCCTTTTTCTCATAGATTGTAAGCCCTTACAAGCAGGACCCTCTATCCCACTTAAGCCAGGTTCACACCTGCACCTGCTCTCCACTGGGCAGAAACCCAGAGGACCCCATCATAGTCTATGAAGTCTTCAGGTTTCAGTGGGTAACTGCTTTTTTAAGTGAATTAGGTTTCTGTTCGGGGGGTCGGGTCCCCAAGCAGACTTCCCGAACAGAAACCCAAATGCAGGTGTGAACCTACTGGAAACTAACATTTTAACACTTCAGTATTCTTTGCTGTGACCCATTAAAGCTATGGTCACTGTGCCCTCAACATCCTCATACCAGTTCACAGAAGGTATTTACGGGAGTCAGAAACCAACAACTCAGACCTCTAAACTTTACTTTTCAGTGTCCAATGGCAAAGGTGTGAAATGCACTGGAAATATTTATCTTGATACTGTTTTAGAGAAATGTAGCAGAGTACTACCCATAGGCATCACTTGTAGCTTGAACAGATCTGGAGTGCATAGTCTTTACATATGAAACACATTTTGACACAAACTATCACTGCAAAAAGCTTTCTAAATGATGTATGTATGTATGTTTTGTTGATGTGTGTTTTGATGTACGGTATTATATTGCAATAATTGAAATGACCAGAGAAGATGCCACAACGCCAGGGATTCTGAGTATACGCTAAGCCCATGGTGGCGGACCTATGGCATGCATGCACTTAGAGCATGTGCCATCACCCCAGCCAGGCTCCTGGATCACTTGCTAATGGGGAATCTAGAACAGTTGTGTGATGTTAATAGTGAACATTAATTGTTCAAAAGTATAACAGTATATCAAATGCAAACTGATTGTCTCATTGAAAGCTATTTAAAGCCCCATTCACATGACCGTATTTTGTGGATCTGTAACTATCCACAATTGTGGATCTGCACAGTATTAAGGTTAAATTGCCATGTTGACACTTTGCGGTAAATTAGTGGGTTTTGGGTTGCAATTTGGGAACTTGGTCTCTAAAAGATTCGCCATCACTGCTCTAAGCCAATAGGGCAGTTTAACTTAAAGGGGTGGGTCCCATCTCAAATATACTATCTATACTGGTAGCTTATGTAAATTGAAGCCTTTTCCTAAACATATTGTTTTAGAAATTCTGCTTTCTTTGCCTGCAATGTGACCCTTATTCCTCCCATTGTTTACACAGCTCTGCTATAACCACGGACCTGGGAGATAGGACAAGTGATGTCACTTACTCAGTGTTGGCAGGACAATCCGTTCAGCTAATTGCAATTTTCTGATAAGCCTGGTATGTTATCTTTCTATGTAAGCACATAGATAATACTGAGTCCATTCTGCACAAGTATCTGCATATTATCTGATCTGCTGAAGTGTTGTGTGTCCTGTTCAGGGAAGGGGGGAGCAGACACTTCAGGGAGCCTGCCTGAAACACAGTGATGGGAAAACCCCTTTAATTCTTTTACATATCTCATGCCATACTCAAATGAACAGAGAAGTGTCTTCTGGGCTTGTCTTGAACTGTGAAGTGTCAAGCAATATTGGTTCTGTTCGTGCCCAGTTTCTTTTTATTGATATATCAGCTGCTGTTGGCTAGAATTGTGGCAGTGGAAGCAGCCAGTTACATGTTATGCTAAATTCAACCAAGCCCTCCAATTTCAGGACGATCCGTTAATGATATAACATTTACAGAAGTAGCCTGACACTCCACTGTTGAGTAGTTCCAAAGAAGGATTAGGTTTTAAGATTGTTTTGTCTCTTACGGGATAAGCTTTGCAATACAAGAGGTGGCAGCAGCTTATTCCCTCTTCCTCTACATATGCATGCTTAGCTGACTTTAGTGTCCTTGTTTATTGGAGAGATAAGTGTTGACTTAGTATTACTCAATTACCCTCCTATCCAACGTATCCTTCTGTCACAGGAAGGCCTCTGCCTTCACATTTCTATCATTGCAGAACTTCATAATAGCCCTCTCACCTTGAGAAGTAGCTGCCCCACATGGCAAAACGCATTGCTTTTTTTCTGCAGCATAGGTTTATGATGCCACAACTAAAGTTAAAGCATACCTCATGTTACAAGCAACCTTTCAGAATTGAATAGTACAGATGAATATAAGAAACTTTGTAATATATCTTACTAAGGACATCTGTTTCCCTCAGCACTTCTTAAGTTGTTCTCTTTCCTCCATATCTTCAATTTGCTTGTTTACATAGGATTAGTATCCATAAGACCTCTATGGAGAAGTGAAGGGTTAAGTAGGGGCTGCCATGACTGGTTAATTCATTTATTTCCTCATTCTGTGCACTGGTACCCTGTGGTCTATAAACCTAAAAGTGTTAAAAGATTAGCACAGTATATCAGCGCCAATTATTGTAGTGTGTTTTCTTGCATTCTATTCCTCCCCTTTTCATACACTAATATGTAGAACAGCGATTCCCAACCAGGGTGCCATAACAATCCGGTGGGAAAATGGCTACATGCTTCTTTTTAACTACATACTTAAGATGCTGATGTGGTTGAATAGAACGAAGCAGCAATACTGTTTCCTACTCTATTACTCAGGCATCAGCTAGTGATACCTGTTGAAGACAGGGGGCCATTATTAGATGTCTGGGAGACACTGGGGACATTATTACTAGAGATGAGCGAACACTGTTTGGTTCAGCCGTTCCGAACAGCACGCTCCCATAGAAATGAATGGAAGTAACTGGCACGTACACTTTGCCGGCGGCCGGTCGCCGTGCTAGGTGCTTCCGTTCATTTCTATGGGAGCGTGCTGTTCGGAACGGCTGATCTGAACAGTGTTCGCTCATCTCAAATTATTACTTGTCTGGGGGCCACTGGAGAACATTATTGTGTGCCTGGGAACACTGGAGAACATTATTACTTGTCGGGGATCCCTTGCTTGGAGCCATTGGGGAACATTATCACTTACTTATCGGGGGGCCACTGGGGGACATTATTAGTTGTCAGTGAGACATTGGGGGACATTATTAGTTGTCTGGGGGCCACTGTTTACAACTGGAGGTACACTGTAGCATGCAGCGCTTTTTCAGCTCTTTTTTCCCCACAATGTGCAGATGTAATTAATTAATTAATTAATTAATTAAATCCAATCATTCATTCATTTCGCTGGTACTGTAAAATGAATTGGTTTTTTTCTGCTGTGTTTCCACATTTGGGCCTTATTCTTGGAATTGAATCACATGTGCAGTTTTTATTGCAGTGTTTAATGCAGTTCCTTGAGCTAAAAGCAGGAGTCAGATCAAATGGAATGGGGAGTAGAAAAAAGGATCTCTCGCTGTTGTTGGATCCACTTCTGGTTTTGCCTTAACAGACTGCACCAAAAAACTAGTGTATATGTGTGTTTCCAAATTCACTAAAACTTGTGAAACCATAAGTGTGTCAGCATAGCAAAGAATGTCACTGTGTGGTCTGACACTCTCATAATCGCACTGACCATTTGAGGCCTCAATAATGAGAAGGGTAGCACAGATTAGTTCATAGACAGAGTACAGAACAAGGTAGGTACTTCTTCACAAAAACAGGGCAGCCTATGAGACAAATAAAAAAATAGTCTAGCAAAAAAAAAAAAATAGAAAACTAAGAGGAAATGTATCCCTAACCCAAAGCTGCAAAAAGTTGTTTTTCCCATTAGTACCTGTAGACAGTCTATTAGGTTGAGACAGCTGTCAGGGAAGGATGTGGTTTCTGTTTTTGCACACTATCAAGTAAAAGAAACACTGACTGTAATGAAGTCCTTTAGCTGCTGGCCAAAGCTCACAAATATCCACCTTGAAGGATGTTTTTCTTAAGAGTGAGTGCTAAATTTGTTACAGGACTAGACCACCTGATTTTTTTTCCCATAAAAGTAAGCAATCTTACAGTACATTTCAAGGTCAGAAGAACTCATAACTCATATCAAGACTGATACATAACTGGTTCGACCTGAGTTTTCTGAAAGTTTCAAGCTCGAACTGAACAGCCCCCAGAGTATATTAAAGTAAGGGCCAAGGAAGATGCCTCGCAGCGTCCTACTTTCTTCTGGCATCTTTTAGCCTCCTGGCTGATGCCACATGACCGAGATGACCGCTAAGGCCTGTGATTGGATCTCAGTGGTCGATACTTTAAAGCACGTGACCGCTGAGACCCAAACACAACCCTAGCAGTTCATAAATAAAATGAAAAGTTAAAAAACAAACAAAAAAATGCCCTTATTACAGGTTCTAGCCCCACCCCTGACGATACCATACAAAATAAAGGTTACCATAACGGAGAGGAAAAACTATTTAAGAAAAATTTTTGTAGCACTTTGTGCTATTAAATGAAAAATATATTTTCTCGAATGTAAAAAAAAAAAAAAATTTCAAAAATAAAAACAACACAAAAATAAAGCCCTATGTGTCGCAGAAAAAAAGACGCAGAAATTAGTTGAATAACGAAAATGAGAAAAATGTTACAGTCCTCAAAACAGAACATAAAAAAAAAAAAAAAAAATGTGTCTGGTCCTGAACTAGAAATTGGTACTGAATTGGTTAAAAAAAAAAACCTGCACGTTTGTGTAGACATTTTCAAGCCTTCTGCTTACTTTTGTCATTCACCTAGGTCTATGTGGAAATGTTTTTGCCTCTTTGCAGCTTTTGTTATACTTTTTTCCTTATTCAGCCTTTGGCTCCATGAGAATTTTATGTAAAGAGGAAATGCCAGGCCTAATTTACATACTGTAAGAAAAGGTACAAAGAGTTCTTTGGAAACAGTACGATACCAGTGGAGAAAGGTTGTTCTCTAACAATAACATACAATGTAAACAGTATTGAGTCACATAGTTCCTTGTCACCAGTAGGGATCACACATTTAATCTCTAATATTGAATTTAATGTAGTAAGAGTGTTATACAAAGTGCAGAGAAAATCAGACATAGAAAGGCTCATGTACATGGTTGTTTTCGTGGCATCTGTAATAGGACTACAATAGAGGTCCATGAGGCATCTATTGTGCATTTGTATAACTCCAATTTAAATTAAAGAGGACCTTTCACCTCCTGGGGCACATGCGGTATAATACACCGCTAGAAGGCTGACAGTGTGCTGAATTCAGTGCACTATCGGCTTTCCCGTTCTGTGCCCCCAGTGAAGAGCTATCGTGCCGGTACCATAGCTCTTCACTGTCAGAAGGGCATTTCTCACAGTCAGTCAGGAACGCCCTTCCTCACAGTAGCGTCTATAGCACTGCACTGTGAGAGAGGGTGTTGCTTAAAACCCTGCAATGATGCTGAGCAGTGAGGAATGCCCCCCCCCCCCCTCGTCTATAGACGAGCACTATCAGGAGGGAAGGGGCGTTCCTCACCACTCTCACATTACAGCGCAATAGGCGCTACTGTGAGGAAGGGCTTTCCTGACTGACTGTCAGAAACGCCCTTCTGATGGTGAAGAGCTACAGTAACGACACCGATAGCTCTTCACCGAGGGCACAGAACATCAAAGCCAATAGTGAATTCAGCCCACTGTCGGCTTTCTAGCAGTGTATTAAACCGCAAGTGCCCCAGATGGTGAAAGGTCCTCTTTAAGTTATTATGACATACTCCACCAGATGCCATACATATTCTCCCATATAAGTATAATTTCTAGGGGAGAATACCTCAGCACATACAGTATGGAGTCTGAAGTATAGTAGTAGTCTGAAGTACAGTATATACACAGAGGCTGGATATACTGAGTCTCTTCACTATTGAACAGATTCCAAGGACACGGCTCTGTCATGTGCAAGTTGCCAAATCCATTCTTGAATTTTGAGCTATATTGTATCAATTGACCACAGAGTGTTTGTTTGTTTGTTTTTATTTCTCTATTTCCATTTCTACAATGAATAATCCAGAACCCAATTTAGACTTTTTATAGTATAATACCCTCATTTGTATGTATAGCTGTGTAAATTACTAATACTGTGTACACAGGGAATGGCATGCCTGTAGTTTTGTAGGGGAAAAAACACAAGCATATGGAATAAAAAGATTAAGTTGAACACGTGTGTCAACCACACTTTTATATGATGCAGCTGTCTGACCTACCAGAATCTCTCTGTGTTCTATGCCGCAGTTATGGCAGTGCAAAAAAGGTCAATGTAAATGTTCTTTCATAATACAGAACATGGACGTAGTGTTCAGAACAAGTCTATATTGGTTATAAAAGCTTCTTAATTTTGCATGGTAAATTTAGAGTTGCAATTTACAATTACCCGCTAAACAATTTATGTAACAGAATGCAATGTTGAAACTTTCCCTAATGCAAATAATAAGCTGAATGTTGAGCCCCAGAACGGAGACAAATTATTTAACCCTCTATGAAAATACTTTTTACAACAGCTTAGCAGCTTTAATCCTGCAAACCACCTTCTTGTGGCTCAAGGGATTTTTAGCAGCGCAAATAATTGGTAGCTCCAGTAGAGGCAATTGTCACTAGGCCTGGTGGCAGTAGATGTCTGCTGTCATGCTAATGCTAGAAGTGAGCCTTGTAAACTAAACCCATTGGAGTTGGCTAAACCAACCAGAGATTCTATGGATTTCAACTATAAACCACTATACAAGGATCTAGACTTTGCTGCAGGAAATCCCAAGGTTGTAGTCCTAGAGAATCCTTGTATTTGCAGAAGTACTTCAGAGTAATACCAGAACTTAGTTATGAGCTAGTCAGGAAATGTGAATGATAGTCAACAAGCTTACACTTGATGTAAAGGGAGGTTGATGCCTGGAATGAAGCCAAGGTAGGTAACCTGCGAAGTACAATAAAACAAGAGTAGATCCTAGTAGGGCTGAACCGATCTTAAGATTTCAGGATCGTTTTTAAAATCCAATTTTCGATCATTTTCCAGCAGATTTGCTCGATCGCGGATTGGGATCCGATCTTTCCCGATCCCGATCGCTCAACCCTGATGTTAGCTTTTCTCACAATGATCGGCCAGTAGCCAAGCATTGTGGGAAATAACCTCCGACCTCGATCCCGCCAGAAAAGATTGGGATCGGAATTCCGATCGCGATCGTGAAATTTACTCGATCGCCGATCGGAATCCTATCTTTTCCGATCCCGATCGCTCAACCCTAGATCCAAGGCAACAAACAGAAAGAGAGTCAAAGACAGGCTGGGGTCAGGGCTTGGATCTGAACCATACATGGAAACAAAGCGGTGGCAGGACCTTCAATTCAGAACTCCCTTTCACTGAGCAGTAAGTAGAAGATCTTATTACTTATAGCAAAACTGACAAGCTCATCCAGAACATCTGAGTAGCAGAGTTTAGTACAAAGAACTTAACCACTGCAGTGCTGCATGTGAGCATGGAGAACAAAAGGAACAGGCAAATAAAAGGATGCAGGAATGTTCTTACATCTGCTTTAGACCTCTACATTGTTCCTGCAACATTGTATGTTACAGAATGTAACATATATTCAAGGAGAGAGGGGCCCTCTTCATGTATGAACATACCGTGCATCATCTGCGTCCATTAACAATTTGTCCCCTTCCTTATTTTCTATGAGAGTAAAAAAAAGTGTCCACCATGACCATTACATTTGGTCCATCTTAAAATGAATGATATTTTTCCTGAAGGAGGACCTTTAATGTCCTCATGAAAGTGCAGTTTTATATACTGCTAGAAAGCCGACAGTGCCCTGAATTCAGCGTACTGTCTGAGATTATAGCATCATTTTACCACTTGCTACAAATGAAATGTATTTATTGGTGTAAGTGACTTCCTGAGAAAATGATCTTAATAGTTATGATTAATTGTAAATAAATTGTAATATTAAATGGGAACATATACTAATATTTATTATTATACCTTTTTACCCAACATACAGTGAGCTACCACGCTTACCCCTGTCCCACAGTTCCGCTGTCTTAGAATAACCCTGGACTCTGACCTATCCTTCAAGTCACACGTTCAAACCCTCAACAGATCCTCCAAAGACCTCCTACTCCGCTCTGCTCATATCCGCTCCTCACACAACCATCTCCAAGATTTCTCCCATGCATCCCCCATACTCAGGAACACCTTACCAAGACACATAAGACTGACCCGCACAATCACAGGCTTCAAGAAGACTCACCTATTCAGGAAGGCCTACAACCTCCAATAACACTACTGTCACCTCACCACCATCTGTATAGTCTCCCCCTCTCCTTCTGTCTCTATCCCCCTTCCCTCATAGATTGTAAGTCCTCGCTGGCAGGACCCTCTACCCCACTGTGTCAGTCAGTCACTGTTAGTATTATATTTGTTTTGGATATTTTGTGTACTGTATGTAACCCCCAAATGTAAAGCACCATGGAATTAATAGTGCTATATAAATAAATAATAATACTAATATTTATAAATAAATAAAACATTGTAAACACTAGGGGGCACAATGGGCTGTGGTGCTATTTGTCTGCACTTTGAATGGCTCTGCTGACTTTATATTACAGACTTCATTTAAGATATCATAGCCAGCTATGTAAACAACCTTGCTCATGGCCGGAATTAAATGTGTTATGCTGCTTCCTATAAAACATTCTGTTCTAAATTCACTAACTTGAGCACGTGTTTGGAAAATGCACAACAGCAACACATGAGATGCCATGACCTAAGGGACTATCCATCACATAGGTAGCAAATGAGATCGGCATGATAATAACTGGCCTCTATTGTGACTGGCATCTCAGCTTTGTTTATGTAGCAGTCAGCGCCGCACCTCTAATGAGGCGACCTGAGGCGGCCGCTTCGGGCGGCACATGGGAGGGGGGCGGCGCACGGGCGACTTTTTTTTTTACTTTGAACCAGCACAGGAGAGCTGCTTCTCTCTGCGCTGGTTCAGACGTCTGCGTAGGTGGCGTCACTAGGCCGCCTACGCACGCTGATACGTACTCAGACGTCTAGGTATCAGCGTGGGCGGCGTCACACGTGATGACGCTCGCTGATACCTAGACGTCTGAGTACGTATCAGCGTGCGTAGGCGGCCTAGTGACGCCGCCTACGCAGACGTCAGCCTGCAGGAGAAGAGGATCGCGGAGGCGGCGGGAGCAACAACAAGATCGGTAAGTATAAAACTTCCTGTTTTGTTTTATAATAGGCCGCTACCTGCTGGAGTATCTCCAGCAGGTAGCGGCCTATTTACCTACCTTCCCAGACCTGCTCACTGCCGCCCCCACTTCCCCTTGTACTATAGGCCGCGGAGGCCGGCAGTGAGTAGGCCCGGGCAGGCCGCGATCCCACTACCGCCATTATTATACCCGGGGGTCTTTTCAGACCTCCGAGTATAATAATCGGAGCCCCAGGGGAGGTGAGGGAACATAATAAACAATGTTACTTACCTCTCCGGGATCCGATGTTACTCCTAGTAGGCTTCGGGCCTATATGGTAATGCCCAGACGTCACGTGGTCTGGAATATTACCATATAGGCCCAAAGCCTGCCCTAGCAGTACCATATAGGCCCGAAGCCTGTGCTAGTAGTAATAGCCTGTTACTGCTAACACAGGCTTTGGCCTGTATGGTACTGCTAGGGCAGGCTTCGGGCCTATATGGTAATATCCCAGACCACGTGACGTCTGGGCATTACCATATAGGCCCGAAGCCTGCCAGCATTAAAGAGGACCTTTCATGGGTTTGGGCACAGGCAGTTTTATATACCGCTGGAAAGCTGACAGTGCGCTGAATTCAGTGCACTGTCGGCTTTCCCGATCTGTGCCCCGGGTGAAGAGCTATTGGTCCCGGTACCGTAATTCTTCACAGTCAGAAGGGCGTTCCTGACAGTCTGTCAGGAATGTCCTTCTTCCCAGCAGCGCCTATCGCGCTGTACAGTGTGAGCGGGGAGGAACGCTCCCTCCCCTCCTGATAGTGCTCTTCTATGGACGAGTACTGTGAGCAGAGGGAGGGAGCGTTCCTCCCCGCTCACACAGCACTATAGGCGCTGCTGGGAAGAAGGACGTTCCTGACAGACTGTCAGGAACGCCCTTCTGACAGTGAAGAGTTACGGTACCGGCACCAATAGCTCTTCACCCAGGGCACAGATCGGGAAAGCCAACAGTGCGCTGAATTCAGCAGTATATGGAACTGCCTGTGCCCAAACCCATGAAAGGTCCTCTTTAACATCGGGTCCCGGAGAGGTGAGTAACAGTGTTTATTATGTTCCCTCATCTCCCCTAGGGCTCCGATTATTATACTCGGGGGTCTGAAAAGACCCCTGAGTATAATAATAGTTCATGGGTGTGCAACTGTGGGGCATAATAGAGCTTGAAGGTTCCACTGTGGCCCCTGTAACCTCTATTATGCCCCACAGCAGCCCCCCTGCAACCTCTATTGTGCCACTGTGGGGCATAATATAGGCTGCAGGGGCCGCTGTGGAATATATAGGGGTTGGGTGCGTGGAGAATTGAGGAGTCAAAGATGTCTATGTTTCAAACTTTACAGAGTCAAGTCACAGCTGAAAGAAGTGGTCATGGCGGTCCAAAGGGAAGAGACTGGAAATGTGGGGAGACGTCTCCTGTGAGTATTACTGCATTGTATTTATTGTAATGTCCCGTCCCGTCGTTCTCCCCCCCTGCTGTCTTTGGCTGACGATCAAAAGGTGAACATCGTGGGGGGGGGGGGGCGTCTTTCGATCATCCGCCTCAGGCAGCAGAGAGGCTAGGTTCACCACTAATAGCAGTGAAACAATACAAGAAAACATATAAGGCAAACAATTCCTGGATTAACTCCTTACCACACCAGTCAATTTAGATCTTTATGATGCAATGCTTTTTGCTTTCCACCCCTCCCCCCCCCCTTCAAAGTTGTACATTTTTTTAATTTTTCCGGCAGCTTATCCATATTAGTATTTGGTCTGGGGATGGGCTGTACTTTTCAATGTCACCACCAAATATACTGAAAAAATGATTAACTCTTTCTTGTATGGAATGGAAAAAAAACAAATTCTGAAATATTTTTTTTACATGTGGAATGAATTATTATTTATTTTAGGGCACTATTAATTCCATGGTGCTGAGCTTATGAAAAGGGATAAACAAGTACAATAAACATGAAACTAAGTGTGACAAACTGATTCAGATGGAGGAAGTACCCTGCCTGCAAGGATTTATCATCTACAAGGGAACGGGCAGGATTATAGCCATGCCAAATAATTATACATTATTACGTTTTTTTTACTTGTGCACTTTTATTTAAAAAAAAATCATTTGTTTTTGTGTCACCAAATACCGTGAGCCTCCTTAACCCCTAACTTTTTTATTTTTCTCTAAATGGAATTGTTTAAGGGCTTGTTTTGTAGTAATATTCAGTAATATTCATTATATTAATGTATATTAATATACCATTTTGAAGTAAGCCTCACATTATGATCATTTTGTATTCCATGTTTGGTAGGAAAGATGAACAGAAAATTTGTGTATATGAAATACTCCAATATAAACCGATCAGACAGCTAATATAATTGTAGTCGTTTTACACTTTTGTCAATGCAGCAAGATCGTATCAGTGTAAAGTTTTCACAGAAAGTCAGCACAGTCACAAAGACCTTCCATATGTACACAAGCACAAACAATACTTAGAAATGAGCTGGACTTTGTGACTAAGGAGATCTATGTTATATATAGGTGATATAACTCTTAAATCATAGTGGACTCTGAAGACTCTTCTCCATCATCCACATTTCTTGTATTTGTTTAACAATAGGTAGTTATATTTATTTTACTGATGGAACGACGAACAATGCAGCAAGCTTATCTGGACTCAAATAACAAAAAAAAGGATCATTTCTGATAGTGTAGAAATAACTTTATTGACCCCTTTGTACTTTTTTCTAGGAATTTTATGTTGACAACATGATTAGAACTCATTTTACAGAATTCTGAGAATGCAGTTTAGCAAGAAGTTTCCTTGGAGGTGTGTGTGGGGGGGGGGGGGTAATTAATGCAAAATAAGAAATTCCTACAGGAGAAGCCATACCTGTAGTTATTACTCACTGACATCTCTTTGAAGGAAATTACTTTATACAATTACTGTCTGCAAGTCAGGAACATATCCTAGAAATGATCCACAGTCCCTCGGTTGTGTAACTGGTTGTGTAACTGGTAGAAGTTCTAAACTTCATTTATGGCGAATTGGCCTTGTCCAGTAATACTGAAATGATCTGATATGATGTCATGCCTTCAGTTAAATGTTCAAGAGAATATGTAATCATTGTAACAAAGTTGTCTTATGAAGAAACCCCAAGAAAATGGTTTCTCTAACTGCAGGTGATCTGCTGCTAACACCAGAGGAAGTTAAGGCTAAGCAAGCAGATATACGAGATAACATTACATGCTGGCCA
This sequence comes from Leptodactylus fuscus, assembly GCF_031893055.1. Lineage (NCBI taxonomy): Eukaryota > Metazoa > Chordata > Amphibia > Anura > Leptodactylidae > Leptodactylus > Leptodactylus fuscus. Next base: position 137,629,982 of record NC_134265.1, read on the forward strand.
CTATATTTAATGGCTGTCTTTGTCACGGATGCACTGAAAGAGACTTTCCTTTATGATGTCTATATGTCCTTGCCTACTGCTTTGGATCACCATTGTGATCTCTACAAGCTATTTTCTGTTATGTACACATCATGTTACCAAAATGTCACCAAGAGGTTCCGTAAATCACTTTCCTTCCGTTGTAGATGACCGGTGTCCCAAGCGTGCAGAAGAGTAACCCCTGTCCACTCCAATGCTGTCCAAGCACTTCAGGAAAAGGTGCTATATTCTGCTTTGATATAACACATTACTGTACCTCCACAAAGTAATATTCCACTCTGTTGTGCCTTGTGTTTTTTAGTATATATATCATCCAAGAAAACATAGATTATTCATGGTTATCTCTTTTACTGTTATCATGGTCATAATAATGTCAGCAAATGATTGTCATCGGTGTGACATATGTTATAATACATGTGAGTGTAACTACTTAGGAAGTCTCTCTGATGGTAGTGGCTACATTGTAATAATTGTCAGCCTTGTTTGTTTTACTTTTCTTAGGCTTTGAGGGCTGTGTTAGGCCTCTGTGCTTTATACAGTGATCAAAAACTTCAGGAGCTGTCCATTGTCCAACGAAGACACCAACTAGGAGTTCACCAGTCATTTGGTTTGTGGTGAATAAATGGGGTACATTGAAGAAATCCTTCATTTACATACAACACGAATACTCTGGTTTAGAGAATGGATATTTAATTTTTATTTGCTACATATAACATATTTGGCACATATGGGAAAAGTTCATCTTAGAAGCAGATGCTGATCATTGACGGAAGTTGGCAAACCCTTAATCACATAGATGCTTTGTATGGACAACAGCGCCAAATCATTCAGTATAAATGTGAACATTTACATGGGGGCTTTAGAGTTTAGAGTTTAAGAAAAAAGCAGAAGTGCTGCCAATAGCTTTCAATGTGATTATTTTAATTCTTGTAGTGCAGGTTACTGTCTTGTGGGAATACAATATGTAGTGGGGTGTTCACTGCTCCTATTGTAATCTCATGTATATATGACTTTCTATATGAATGCAGTGTTTTGAGGGAATTTTATGAATTCTACATAGTTATCCATTTTTTGGCAGCACATAGTCAGTACCTATAGATTATGATTACTTGCTATACGTTTCCTTCAGTGATTCCTCTTGCTTTATCTTTAGGAAAGTTTCATTAGGACAGAGCTGAGATCTGCGACTACAGCTTAGCTACAGTGACAACACGTAACCTGATGTAGCATGAGACCAATGAGCCTTAGTAACATGAAACCTGGAAAGTCACTTTAAATGCTCTATGACAACTTAAAGGGGTTGACCAGGATATTCCTTTTTAAATTAGGCCAGGGGAGGTGGAAAAAAAAAATCATACTCACCTCTCTCTTGTGCTCCGATGCATCCCAGCTTGGTCCAGTCCTGTTGCTTCAATGTTTTAATGGAAATCCCTGCTGAAGCTAATCAGTGGCCTCAGCGAGGACAATGGACGTCATTATCTGTGATAGCCCAGGGTCCTTTTCTTAGGTCACTGAGGCCACTAATGGAACATTACAGCCTATGAGGACTTTAGGGAAAAAGAAGACATCGGAGCAGCAGGACCGGACCATCCTGATGAGGCAGGTATGCTTTGTTTTTGTTTTTTTAATTCCCCCCCCCAGCATAATTTAACAACAAAAAAAAATATCCTGGACAACCTCTATAAGCAGATTGTTCCTTCCTCATAGCGATAATTAATTTTTTAAAATCATTATCATGATTATAGTGAGAGGGAATGGGAGACTGGAACCTCCCATACTAGTCGTGGTGTTGCTATACGTTTTGCAGTTGTGGCTGGGCCCTTAAGCCAGGAGAGGCCTCCTCCTCACAATAATGGTGACATAGCTGCTAGTTGTGCTGCTGAAATTCCAGATAGCATTGAACTTATTTAAACAAAACAAAAAATATCAGTATCTTGTCACTCTGCTGTTTGATACAGCATGCTAGCATACTTACTCCAACTTCTTCTCGGTCTCCTGTTCTCAAAGTACTTGCTCTGAGGTGACAGAGAGCACAAGCCTGAGGAGTCTGGACTCTGGATATACACGTTGCCACATTACCACAACAGGCAGCAAAGCAATAAAGTAGTGACATTTCTTGTCATGTGTGAAATAGCTGCAATTTTTTATTTTTGGTTATAAGGATAAGCAGCTGAGCACCCCACAATTTGTTTCTGCCCAATACAAGAGTACTCTATGTTTGGATGAAGAGGGGCATTATTACTGTGTGCCAGCACTGTTACTTTGTGAGGGAGATTGTCATTGTTACACATTGCATTGAATTATTACCATTGCATCTATTATTGACAATAAACAATGTCACAGTTTATTTACTCCCCCTTTCCTGCACAGAAAACGCCTTGAAAACTCTTCCATAGACCTCAATGAGTTGGCTCCGGTCTATTGCTGCCTATGGTCATGAGAGTGCTGTAAAGCATGTCACTGAATGCTGTTAACAGAGCAAAGGAGAAGCTCAGGATTGACGGCAGCAACAATTATTATATACAGAAACTAGAATAAAATATCTACAATCAGATGAGGAAAAAGAGATATATTTCACTATCTGGTTTTAATGAATATATTTGCAATATGGCAACACACTCCTTAAATGGCAAAAGTCTGTGGCACGTTCTTTGTAAACCATAACTGATGTCTAGTCTACGCAAACATATAGTCTACCTCGCAAACATAAAATACCCAGCAAGGGAAAAAATCTCAGTGACAGATAAAAGCATGTATAAGGCAGCAAACAGTGTGTTGGAACATTCCACTATTCACGATAACAAGCTCCCTGGCTGCACAATCATGCGGAGATCAGTGGTTCGCAACGCTTCCTCTCACAGTTTCCTGTAGAAGACTCTGTGCGTCTACAGCCAATGTTTTTACTGTCTTTGATGCAGGACCTAACAGGAAACTCATAGTAAACTTTCTATGATATATAATATTTGTTCACACAACCAGAGAATGGAACATAAATCCAGAATAATCTCTTTCCTAGCGGCTAATGGAAACGTGTGACTTACTGTATGGGCTGGAAATAAACCAATTAAGAGGACGGATTATGTAATACAGATTGAGATTGAATCATACAATGCTTTTATTTACATAGTAAACCCATCATTAAGGCAAACATTTTAAGGAATCTCTAAAATGACCTAAAAATGAGGATTCCACAATACTTATTTGGCGATATTAGGGCATTTTACAAATGTTTCCATTTTAAAGCACCCCCTAGTTGTTAGTGAGGTGGTAGAAGAAGATTAGATTTTATATGAGCAGGCCTGGACATTCATGAGGATGGAGCCCCTGCTCCAGGCTCCTGCTATACTGTGAGCACTTCTTACCATCTTGCCTGACAACCCTCCGATAGTGTCATCAGAGATAAGTTTATTACTTCCGGCACACTGCCTGACAGCCACAAAGCACAATGTAGGATAGTACAGTAGTTCCCTTTAGTGTATGCTTAATACCCTAGTGATATCACAAGAAGAGATACGGCATCATGGAGAGCCTGTATCCAAAGCTGCCAGACAGTTGTGAGGGCTTCGCCGTGCAGAAAGAGAGTTTCATGTCAGAGGTGTAATGCTACCCGGTTATGGCTGAGTAGTGGTTGATGAGTTATGGAGGGCATCATGATAGGCTGTAACATCATTTGGGGTTACCACTATAAGCCACTGCATCAAATCAATTCAAGTCCATCATTGGAAAACTACAACCATTTGTGAACTCATGTCAAATATTTCTATCAATATCTCAATCATTACCATTCTGGAATTACTCTATGGTGGAAAATGGAGAATGGGGCACAATTCACCTTATCTGCCTAGAGCACCAAAATGCCTTATCCTGGCCCTGATACTACTATCCCTATTCACTCTGGCAGAGGACATTTTCTACATAAATTTTATTATTCATCGGAGAGTTGCCGGACTACCCATTTTTTCTCTACGACATTGTACAGCACTAATGGAGTGAAGTGCCAGCCGTGCACCCCGAAGACTATTCATTGCAGAGGTGAGCAGAAGCATTTTTTTCTATTTCGTTTACATTTTCTACATCCTTGTTTAAGGATTGGAAAAATTTCCTTCAATTTCCCAAAACTCAAAAGACTCGAATGATTAAAGAGTGAAATAAAGCTTGATATTGTCTCGTCTCCATGTGTTCTTACAGATATTTGTCAGAAGGTATTTTCATTTTCCTTTAGTCTTTCCTAGACCATGGTACACATATACTGTATATAGCTTCTACGACTCCACAAGCCTTCAGACTGTCACCCTAGTAATTATTTTATAGTATAGCCAAGTGAATGCCACCATGACTATAGAAATTCCTCGCTGCATCTAGTTTGAGTTTCTAGTTTCTATTTTACTTTGCAGGTTTTTGCACAGAAAAAAAAAATCAAGGCATAAATCTGCAATCACACAATGGTATAAAAAGAAGCTGAACACTTGTCATGGAATTTGATTATTAGATGCAAGGGAGTACATACCATAGACAGGTAGTTGCCTTGTGACCTATAGAGAGGTTGACCCAGAAACCATTGGCAATAGGTGCTATGAACTCAAACCCATAGGTACTGTACAATTAGTATAAGGGAGATGGGGGAAAGTGAGAAAAGTAGCTAAACCACGCTGTTCTTCTACAACAAGCAGTTCTAGTTGGAATTGCATTTATTTTTTTCCCTATCAGTATGTCTTTGGAGTGTGGGAGGAAACCCACACAAACACAGGGAGAACATACAAACTCCTTGCAGATGCTGTCTTTGGCAGGATTTGAACCTAGGACTCCAGCGCTACAAGACTGCACCGTGGGCTACAACTTGTATAGTGTACAGCCCTGGCAGCAGAGACCTGAACGTGCATGCTCTCAAAGGAATAAACTATTTCTCCACACCTATTTTTTGTTCCTTATTCATATCAAAATTCCTGTTGATTTCTTCCATTTTTGTCTGAAAGGCACTGAGATGTGGGGTCTGTTATTTGTGGTCTTCCATTGTAGACAGAGCAGTAGGGAGAGGTTCCTGCTGCAGCTAGTTGCCTTACTGTCAGGCACAGGTTTGTAATAGAGATGGGGGATGACTACAGCTGGTGCAGTTGCAAGGAATGGTGACTGAGACTGGACATCCGTCCTCATCATTCATTGTAGGCTTAAATTTTAAAACCTTTCCATTTAGTCTGTATTTATATAAGTATACCACATTCAAGTAAATTGGGAGTGCTGTAATGTGAAGACATCCACCCTGCACATTCATGTAAATATGGTTTGCTTTCTAGTTTTCTAGACTTTTCTAGCTGAAACATTGGAGTAATCCAGAAACTCCACCACCCTCACAGTTCTCACAATGGGTAGCCAAATAAAACCCTGCCCTCCCATCTTTTCTGTGTATCTTTAGATTCTCAGTTTGCTAAGAAATATAGTCAATACTGAAAGTTCATGAAAGTGTTTTTATTACATGTGATAATACAGGAGTGACCATACAAATTATGGGGGAAACCCATGTGGGGGCGTAGATATGATACCATGAAAAGGTTAGTAAAAGCATCACTCAGTTACTTCTCTCTTCTTCTCTCGGTCTTTTCACAGAATTTCTATCAAGTTAAAGGTCAGGTCAGTTTCATTTTGCTTTTAACTTTACTGCCAGGAACAGACACCAGTTTCATTTCTCTCTACCAGACTGTAGTTTTCTGATTCTTCTTCACTTACTTTTCACCAGCCCTGGACATATATCAACACACAGATAATATTACATATGCTGCAAAATAAAAGAAAATGCAAAAACACTAATGTAAAGATCATTTACAATGTACACAATAGGTGACGTGCACATGAACTATTAAGCCTGGCCCAAATGTACTTTACAGACAATTATTTTTTCCATGATGTCTTGTGACCGTGTTGTTTGACAAGGAGACAGAAAATGTTTTGTTTGTAAAAACCATACACACATTGTATTATATCACAGGTACCCAACCTTTTTTGTACCAAGGACCAGCTTCAATGAAGATTATTTTTCCATGGCCTGACAGGAGGGTGGACGGTGGAGCTTACTGGGGGTATGGGCGGTTCAGGGTTGGGAGAGAGATTTCAGTAGCAGGACTACCTCACACATAATAGTCCCATAGGTAATAGCCACCCCACTTAAAGAGGACCTTTCATGGTTTTGGGCACAGGCAGTTCTATATACTGCTGGAAAGCCGACAGTGCACTGAATTCAGCGCACTGTCGGCTTTAACAATCTGTGCGCTGGATGAAGAACTATCGGTGCTGGTACCGTAGTTCTTCACCATCAGAAGGCCATTCCTGACAGTCAGTCTAGAGCGTCCTTCTTCACAGCAGCGCCTATCGCGCTGTACTGTGTGAGTGGGGAGGAACGCCCCCTCCCCTCCTGATAATACTCATCTATGGGAGGAGAGGAGGCACTATTGGTGCTGCTGTGAAGAAGGGCGTTCTTGATTGACGTCAGGAACGCCCTTCTGACGGTGAAGAGCTACCGTACTGGCACCGATAGTTCTTCACCCGGGGCACAGATCGTTAAAGCCAACAGTGCATTGAATTCAGCACACTGTCGGTTTTCTAGTGGTATATAAAACCGCATGTGCCCCAACTCACGAAAGGTCCTCTTTAAGCAATGCTATTACCTGGGGGGGCACTATTACTATAACAGTGCTATAATAGCAGGCCACACAAACAGCATTCTCTGATCAATATGGGTTTAGAAGCAAATTAATCTTCAAGTTTGCTTTCTTGTCCTAGCTAATGCAATAAAATTCCAGAAGTTGAACATTTACAAGAATTCTAGCCCTTCTGGGAAATTCATGATTTCATTGCAGAAAGGCTGAAAGCTCCATCCTTCCCATTTTTCACGACCTGTACTCTGAGTGCTTGAGAGACAAAATATGCCTTCATATAGATTGCTACATATAAAGATGTAAAGTTCTGTGAGAAGCTGCAGATTACTCTCCGTTCAGTGTATATGCATGGGAAGCTGTGGTAAAGGCTGTGGAGAGAAACACACTCCTCCCACTTCACTCATGTGTTCACATCTTGGTTTCTATAGAGGGAACATGCTTAGTAACAAGAAGTGAACAGCAAATTAGCTAGAAGGGAGACACCTAGTGGCAGCAATTTTAAAGAGGTTTCTCAGGCAAAAAAAAAAAACCCAGTTTGGTCCAGAATCACATGCTCTATTAAATGAGACTAAGATTTCTGAAAAGTTATTGACCCTTTAAAGACGAACTGGGAACATGTAGAATTATCTGGGTCGCTCTATGCTAATCTTTACCCCCAGCTCAACTAGATTGACAGCCATCTCTCTATTTGTGCATATAGGAGAGACCTGTCAATCAAGCCTAGAAGCCAGAGAGAACGTACCCAGATGACTTTGTCCCCTGTGCCCTCGTCTTTAAACTAAATTTTCTCTGAAATTCCAAAACGTTTCAGAGTAGAAAATAGTAGACGAATTTAATAGTATTTTCATAGTATTTCCAGTGGAATTCCATTTTAAGGGGGGAGGATGGGAAGGACTGTAAGTTATAGTATAGCTTCTTGGGATCAAGATTACATGATATTTGGTTAGAGGTAAAATATGTTAGTAAGAAAAATAATGAAATAATCAAGACAATAAAACATGAGGGCTATGCAGGTAAAGTTGCAGGCAAGAGAAAAGGCAAGAGCAACAACAACAAAGGTCGGAATGGACATAAAAGTCCAGAAAAGGGCAGGAAACAAAATTGGCCATAAATCAGTGGGCAGATACTATAGTTATACACATCTTCTATATTTCAGATCTACAGTGTTCAAGCCCTATCATCAATGGTGTCTCTCATGATAGTGTCCGTATCACATCAATCTACCATTAGGTTTGACTGGTTGGTCCAAATTTATCTTCAATTCATATAGACATTAAAAAGAAAAACTTTGCCACACGACTGCTCATTGATGAAAGCTCATGACGTTTGCCAGCACTTGGTACCATCCAATTCTATTTTTTTCATTTATTTCCACCCAATTTCACTTGCATTACCAGCATGGACACTCTCCTGAGCAAACACACATGGCAGAAGGGACTGCTGGACTTTAAGCTGTTTCTTTGTATGCAGCTCACTTTTGTGAAGCTATATTTAGAGACAAATTATTCACAAAGATAAGAATATTCTAGAAAAGCGATGATTACATTCGTTCTAATTGAATGAATTGCATGAATAGCAATGGCTTAATGTACTATAGTGTCACAATCAGAATTGCTTTATTTAGTGAAAGAAGCCATCGGACAATAAAGTAGAGAAAAAGTGAAATATTCATTGTTCCCTTGAAGACTTAGTTATGTATCTCAGACTCTGCATCTTCACACAATGATTTTAACGGGATCTGCCAACAATCTTATTTTTTGGAGAATGGTTATATATTAACCCTTCCTACTGGGAAATATGGCTCAATTTGTCCAAATAAATAGTTACCCAGGCCAGTGATTGGCTGCAGTAGTCGTGTGAATGATCACATAGTGTTAAAGCGTTGGCGTTGGACCAGCGGTGGATACGATAAGTGTGTATTGCTACATTTTATTTTAAAACATTTTCTGCTTTTAGGCAACTTTCTTTAAATTCGACATAACCCATCTAAAAAGTACTAAAGGTTGCAGTTATATGTGCTTTTTTAATTTCAATTTGAGCTATGATGCAGACATTCACATTGCGTCACATATGATATCATGAATGTGGTTCGCGTGTACTCTATCATTCACCATAAATCAAAGATCTCTTTCATCTAGATCTGAATACTCGTGAAGGAAAGTTTTCTTACTGATCAAAAACTCCCGCCATTCCCTGCAAATTACTCATCATGTTATGAAGAGGTTTTGACATCTTTATGCCAGGTAATGAGTTTTACTATATCATCCAGTTCCCAGAAGCTTTGAAGTGTACAGGAGCTTCATACAACTACTCCAAGGCTCTTGAATTCTTTCAGTTATTTTGTGGTAAAATACGTCAGAGCTCTCTTTATTAAAGTGTCTTTGAAGGTCACATTTGCATGGGACACCGAGCTTTGACTCTACCAGGCATAGATTCCCATTCATATTACAAGCTGGCCACACATGTTGAAGACCCTGCTGCTGAGTCTAGTAACTGATCTAAGGCTGGTCATACACATTGTACACGTAGGATTCAAATTTTTCAATTTCTATGGGGCCAGATGAACATCTAAGTATGTATGGTATCCTCCAGATTGTTCTCCGACAGCAAAAGACGGGGAGATAAGGATGGGGCCGTTAATTTCCAAAGGTTCAATCCCTTTATTCTTGGGTAGATAAGTTGTTACCAGTGGATTCTGACTGTGGCTTTCTACTCCGATTTCTGTACACTTAGTCAAACTGAGAATGCAATTGTAAGGGAGTCAACCAAGGTAGCTGTCATCCAAGTTACCTAAAGTGTATGATCAGCGCAGCTTTGCACTGAAGGATGTATAAAGATTAGAGATGAGCGAGTACTGTTCGGATCAGCCGATCCGAACAGCACTCTCCATAGAAATGAATGGATGCACCTGGTACTTCCGCTTTGACGCCGGCCAGCCACTTAACCCCCCGCGTGCCGGCTATGTCCATTCATTTCTATGCGAGAGTGCTGTTCGGATCGGCTGTTCCGAACAGTACTCGCTCATCTCTAATAAAGATAAAAGACTTTGCATCAAAAGACCATCTTTATTCCAGAGAACTAGACAAATAACATTCTTGGTATGTTTCATAAGGTCTACAATAAATTGCAAAGTTGTTATTAAGTATCCTTCCTCCTACCACACTTTGGGTTCACACTACACTATGAAGCAAATCTCCTAAATTCAGTTACTTCCTTCTTTAAACCACAAGTATCAGCATGATATATAGCATACATTCAGTTGGATGTGTGACAGTCATCCCTATATACAGTCCTATGAAACAGTTTGGGCACCCCTATTAATCTTAATCATTTTTAGTTCTAAATATTTTGGTATTTGCAACAGCCATTTCAGTTTGATATATCTAATAACTGATGGACACAGTAATATTTCAGGATTGAAATGAGGTTTATTGTACTAACAGAAAATGCGCAATATGCATTAAACCAAAATTTGACCGGTGCAAAAGTATGGGCACCTCAACAGAAAAGTGACATTAATATTTAGTACATCCTCCTTTTGCAAAGATAACAGCCTCTAGTCGCTTCCTGTAGCTTTTAATCAGTTCCTGGATCCTGGATAAAGGTATTTTGGACAAACAATTCAAGTTCAGTTAAGTTAGATGGTCGCCGAGCATGGACAGCCCGCTTCAAATCATCCCACAGATGTTCAATGATATTCAGGTCTGGGGACTGGGATGGCCATTCCAGAACATTGTAATTGTTCCTCTGCATGAATGCCTGAGGATTTGGAGCGGTGTTTTGGATCATTGTCTTGCTGAAATATCGATCCCCGGCGTAACTTCAACTTCGTCACTGATTCTTGAACATTATTCTCAAGAATCTGCTGATACTGAGTGGAATCCATGCGACCCTCAACTTTAACAAGATTCCCGATGCCGGCATTGGCCACACAGCCCCAAAGCATGATGGAACCTCCACCAAATTTTACAGTGGGTAGCATGTGTTTTTCTTGGAATGCTGTTTCTTTTTGGACGCCATGCATAACGCCTTTTTTTTTATAACCAAACAACTCAATTTTTGTTTCCAAAATGAAGCTGCCTTGTCCAAATGTGCTTTTTCATACCTCAGGCAACTCTATTTGTGGCGTACGTGCAGAAACGGCTTCTTTCTCATCACTCTCCCATACAGCTTCTCCTTGTGCAAAGTGCGCTGTATAGTTGACCGATGCACAGTGACACCATCTGCAGCAAGATGATGCTGCAGCTCTTTGGAGGTGGTCTGTGGATTGTCCTTGACTGTTCTCACCATTCTTCTTCTCTGCCTTTCTGATATTTTTCTTGGCCTGCCACTTCTGGGCTTAACAAGAACTGTCCCTGTGGTCTTCCATTTCCTTACTATGTTCCTCACAGTGGAAACTGACAGGTTAAATCTCTGAGACAACGTTTTGTATCCTTCCCCTGAACAACTATGTTGAACAATCTTTGTTTTCAGATCATTTGAGAGCGGGCTGTCCATGTTCGGCGACCATCAAACTTAACTGAACTTGAATTGTTTTGTAGAAAGAAATGGTCCAAAATCCCTTCATCCAGGATCCAGGAACTGATTAAAAGCTACAGGAAGCGACTAGAGGCTGTTATCTTTGCAAAAGGAGGATGTACTAAATATTAATGTCACTTTTCTGTTGAGGTGCCCATATTTTTGCACCGGTCAAATTTTGGTTTAATGCATATTGCACATTTTCTGTTAGTACAATAAACCTCATTTCAATCCTGAAATATTACTGTGTCCATCAGTTATTAGATATATCAAACTGAAATGGCTGTTGCAAACACCAAAATATTTAGAACTAAAAATGATTAAGATTAATAGGGGTGCCCAAACTTTTTCATAGGACTGTATTTCACAGTGTACGACTGTGACAATGGGAATGGTGACACCCAGTTGTCAATTTATCCATACATTGGCAGGAGGAATTACAGAGTATCATAATGCAGAGTTCACATATTTACTAAAACCGGCATGTCATAATAGATGTGTTCCTCTTTAGTCAGTAAATAAAATGTTCTGCAATTTTCTAATAACTAAGTTTCAGCTTCTCTCCGTTTTCAAAATCTCTTCTTGCTGTGCACAAAATTGCAAAAACTATTTTAGCATCACAATATGACAAACACATGTTCCGTATTATTCATGTATTCTGGAATATTGTCCAAAATACTGTCCTTTGAAAATATTAATAGTGCTTTACCATATATATATATATATATATATATATATATATATATATGTATATATCATAATAATCATCAGAAGTGATTGCATATATACTGAGACATTTTTTAACATTTCATACAAATTAAATCCTATTATAGACAATACAAATTAACGTACAACTATCCAAGTTTCTTCTAGTTTTCTCATTCATAATAATAATTTCCACAGTATCGATTGCACCTGTCAAACATTGTTCTGGATAATATACTGAAACCACTTATTCATCATTTTAAAGACAACCAATCTTGTTGTTTTTGCCTCCACCAGAAGACTTTTATCTAAGGATTACCTGCACAAAGAGATCAATCCCCTTTGTAGTTCAGTAGAAACTCCTTGGTCGACATTTAGGAAGGGAATCTTATGGTATTCTCCATCTGAGATTAGACTTCTTGTGAATCTAATTGAAAGATTGTTCTCATAAGAATCCACCTTTAAGATTAGATGCATTGTTTCTTTTTGGCTTTACAATGTTTGCCAAACTGCCCTATTATTCATACATTGGCAAAGGACTCTACAAATAGGGAGAACTGTTCTCAGGATAGCAAGGAGAGGCAATTTTGATGATAGTTGGATGTACAGTATGCAGGGGTCAGTATGCACTGTCTATAAGGCAAGGTGAATACAGTACTTCACTTTAGGAGGCACCATTTCCTGATATTAGGGATCTGTCAGTTATGTAATATGGTTATCTAAGTCTGAAGTAAACTAGTTATACAAGATAGTGTAAAATTGTAAGATTGTATTCAGAATATTAAAAGGCAACTACAAGGGGATGTTTACTGTATTCTGCTATTGATTATATATTGAAGAGAACATCACTTTAATGAAAGCATACAGACGTAATAGAGGAAGAGGTTGTATGATTAGAGAGAGTAGGGTAACTAAAAGAGTACCTCTTGTTCTAATAGATTTATCTCATCCATGTTTTACATTGCCAGGCTTGATATGAATGGCTGGCATGCAATTACTATATGTTTGAATGTTCTGAAACCAGCCTGAGAGTGAACAGCTTCAATCAGATAGGGATCTGATCAAGATAAGAGAATGACCTTAAAGGGGTTGTCCCATGAAAAGCATCCTATCTATACTGCTAGTTTATGTGGATTTAAGACTTTTCCTAAATACATTGCTTTATCAAAACTGCTTTGTTTGGCCGCTATCTTAATTTATTCACTTCATTGTTGACACTGTGTTTCTATGGCCACTGGGCTTATCTGCTCATTTCCCAAGTAATGTAGCCTGCTCTCAGGGGGGGAGGGAGGGGCTGACAAGCAACGGAGCTCCTCAGATAGGGGAGGGGGGAGATGAGAGCTCTGGGATTACTGTGCTGTCTATATTCAGCTTTTCCACTTATCAGCCAATTTAATTAAATATGGCTGATAAGGGCTGAGATAAGGAGTCTATTACCTCTCTATGTAATGCATTTACAACCAATCCTTCATTACTGACTGCAAACATAGCAGATAGCAGAGCAAGTGAAAACCTGCCCACCAATGTGCCGAGAAATCCAGGAAGTGAAGAGAGTACAGAGCCTGCAGGCTGCAGAACAAGAGTTATGGGAACACCCCTTTAAGCCTCCCTCTAGTGGAAGCTGCAGGCAGAAGAAATTTCATTTCACTCTGTCTATGCAAGGGGTTGAATAATAGTGGCAAAGGTGGAGGTTTATTTTAAAGAGAATCTTTCTGCTTCCCTGACATGTTGGTTTTAGTCATTTCTTACATTCCCCATCCATCAGGCTTTGAGCATGTATAATAAGGAGCAGCCTGCCCCACTCCCTTATCCATTACTTATTCTGTTCTGCCATTCTGTCAGAAGTAACTGTACAATAGCAAACAGAAAGCTGAGAAAAGCCTCAGTGCATAATCTAAGAGATACAGGAACACTGGATTACAAATACAGAGTAAATACAGGCAGCCATTCAGCTAAAATACAAGAAAGAACAACAGCCTATGAGCACAGTCAGCTACTTGCTGTCTGTGAATAAAATCACATCTGCAATTACACAAGTAGCCAGAAGTAGATAAAAGTACATAGAAGAGTTTTTTTGTTTTTGTTTTTTTTTTACATTATAAGAGTTTGGCTTTGCAGAATCTTCAATCCTTTGCACAGAGCAACAGTTTGCAGGCATGTATATGCAGGTTTTGAGGAGAATCAAACCCTCCCCTCCACATTCACTGTTTGAACAGAGAAACGAACTGCCCCTTCCATTCACTGTGATTCCATCCTGCTTCTATCATTGTATTTATGGATGTCTTTCCCTGGCAAATAGGAGTGAACTATAAATAAGCTAGAAGGGAGACACCTAGAGGCAGGAACTTTAGAAAGGTTTTCCAGGAACAAAATCAGCCACATTTTTAATTAAAGTGCATTACATTTTGGTCTAGAATCACATGCTCTATGAGATGAGACTACGTTGTCTAAAAAGTTAGTGACTATTTAAGACTTTAGATTGGCCAACTGATCAGACACTAACAGAACTGTCAATTGTCTTAAAGTACAGTACAATGTCTGATTGAGACCATGAACATGCAAAGTAACCTTTACCTTAGGAGCCTAAAACTACAAGCACACATATGTATATATGTATGGGTCCATAAGAAAATGGTACAGATGACCGAGGGATGATATCCGCTTGCTGTCTTTGCCCTATACAGATGTATACATTTCAATTATTGAACTCGGAAGCAAAATGGACAAGAATAGGCCCTGTCCTGACTTTTGTCTCCAGATTCATGAAACCCCAATCCCCCCCCCCCCCCCTTCCCCGAATGGACTTATGATAATGCATGGCCATGTCTATGGGGCCATAAGAAAAGAATGTGTGTTAAAAACACAGCTAGAACACTGACAAAGCAAACAGTGGGGTGAATATAAGCTGAGAGTGAATAAGAATGCAGTAAAGTTCTATGTAATATGTGGCTTTGTCCTCTCTGAGTGATAACACTAGAGAACATTAAGTAGTATGTAATGAGGTTCAGCGTCCGGATAGATGCAGTAAATGGCAGGGACAGATGCTGTATAAAGTTGAAGTAAAATGTGTTTTTCTCAATTGGTTACTTATGCAGCCATTAAATATGAGCTGATCATGCATGATTTACAGCCATTTCTCTAATGCAAAAGTCAATATGGGAGAAAAAAATAGCCCAGTGGTTCAGGAAGAGTTTTCCCCGAGAATTCAAGCCAGGCTCTATTAGGGTGAAAGGTCTGAAACTAAAGCTAAGCCAGATACAATCTGCATCAGTGAGTTTGTGATACTTGTCTTACACCTATGTGCTCATGTTAAGACAAGTGCTATTACTTAATAACACCTTTGACTCTCAGTCATGCATAGTCTGGAACATTAGACTGGCACATGATGGAAAGCTTTAAATAGATCATGGCTTAAGTATAATGTGCAGGCTGATTCCCTGTTATTATGGATAGAAGGCATCAAAATACTTCATTGTATACACTGTAGCAAAATATAGGCTGCACAAATCAATGCATTTGCGTTATCGGTAACCATATACAGCGTCAAATTTTGTAAACGTCTATAAGGAGGGCTTATGGTATGGTCACTGGACAATGTATGGACCTTTTAGAGATAGTTCTGCTTTCAATCACTGTGATAAGGATCAATTGCTCTTCAGATAAACGGGTACTCTGGAAATCAAACATTGACTTATTCCATGTCATATTCATCAAAGTTTGGTGGTGGTGATTTAACGCAACACATAGGATAGGTGGTATCTTGGTTATTAATGGGGGTCTAATCCCTGGTACCCCACTGATCAAAAGAAAGGGGGTGTATTGCATCCTTGTGTGGATGAAATGTGTGCCTGCACCCTGTTAATTTCAGTGGGACCACTGTAGATAGCCAAACACTTAAAGAGGGCCTTTCATGTTCTCGGACACATGCGGTTTTATATACCACTAGAAAGCTGACAATGCATTCCTGACAGTCTATCTGGGAATGCCCTTTCTGACAGTAGTGTCCATAGTGCTATACTGTCAGAGGGGGGCCATGACGCTGAGCCGTGAGGAACGCCCTCCACTCCTGGCTGTACTCTTCCGTAGACTATTACTTTCAGGTGTCGTTCCTCGCTGCTCAACGTCATGGCTGGCCGGTAAGGAACACCTCACCTGACAGTATAGCGCTACAGACACTACTGTCAGGAGGGGCATTCCCAGCTAGACTGTCAGGAATGCCCTTGTGACTGTAAAGAGCTATGGTAACTGCACTGATATCTCTTCTCTCAAGGCACATAATGGAAGAGCTGAATTCAGCGCACTGTCAGCTTTCTATAGGTATCTAAAACAGCATGTGACATGAAAGGTCCTCTTTAACATTCACTTTAATTCCAGTGTAAGGCGTGTTTATATGGAGTGATCACCAATATGCACTTGCTATAGCAATTCCCATTTCTATATAAATAACTTTACAGAACAGATTTATATAGAAGGAATGTGGGAAATGCCTTCCTCATTTAGTACAGTCATTGGCCAGGTAGAAGTTTCCATAATGTTCTATATTTACTCCCTTTGGAAACATTTTTGCAATAGAAATACAGTGTTACTATTTTCACTTGAACAATTAGTAATCTCGTGTATTTACTCCGTGCTGATATTTCTGTCCATAAGCCAGAGCTCTCGGCTGACATGATTCATTTTCTGCATCATAATATGCAAATAGTGGTTATTAATAGCTGTGGTTGGAACTGAGCAGGTGTGCCTGTTCTCCAAGGTAAGGAAGGAACATATCTCTGGCATGTCTCATATCAACTTTTCCTAACTGGAGCATTCCAATATGATGAAAAATGTGTGAAGTCATCAGTGGAGGGATGGGTTTATCTCGGTCCCTGGGAACAGTACATACACGTGCACATATTGGGAGTATATTGTACAATAAACAGTTTTTTCCAGAAACCCAATCTAGAGTAACAAATACACCCAATCTCATGACATGATCTCACAGAAATAAAACATCGAGCTAGAAACAATCCTACACTGGCTCTTGTTACCTCTTACGCTAGGTTCACACTAGCGTTTGAGTCTCAGCCCAAGACTCCGTCCCCAATTCCGTGTAAAATCAGCAGAGAGAAAAGTCCTGCAAAGATTATTTTTTATCCACAGGTTTCAAACAACCAACGGATTCTATTATGGTCAATTGGCTCTGTGTGTGACTGCTATGGACCTGTGTAACCTCTGGTGAACCAGAACAACAGATAGGTCAAACCTAGTGTGTACCTAGCGCCAAAAATTATCATTGATTACCTAGGGAAGATTCCTAGTCCGTAAAAGAGCATTACAGGTAACTCAGATTGATGGCTGGCTTGCAGTATAAATGGCTTCTCCGAGCCACACTGATCATCTCTTATATGTAGTGTATTACATTTTCAGCTGCTGTCTGCCGCATTAGGTAGTACCGCCCACTGAACTTCTAGGAATAGAATTAATAGGGATTTTCAGCTATAATAGAGCTCTGTCCAGCCATTTTTCTTGTCTGTAAGCACTATTTACAATGCTGTAATGTTGTTATTATTATTATTATTATTATTATTATTATTGTTTATTTATATAGCACCATTAATTCCATGGTGCTTTACATTTGGGGGTTACATAATGTAAAGCTTAATACCATTATATCTCAATGTTTTTATATCTCAGATCTTGCCATGCAGGTAATATATCAGGAGACAGTAAGCTATGAGTGGCTAAACAATGAACCCGGTGAAAAGTCATTACAATACAAAAGAATCCCTTTTTCTCATTCCCTACTAGTGACATGGCAGATAGCACCTCAGCTATGCTTGCTGAAGTCTACTCTCTAACTGTACTGTAATAATATAATTGAGCATTGCATTACTGAATTGCCATCTTGAGTCAAAGAGCTTTGTGTGCTTTCAGCTATGACTAGTGCAAAAAAGCTCTGTTATGGGAAACTGGACTTGTACTGTACTTGTACCTGGATTCACAACTGTGCTTGTTGTCCATTAAGGCAGTATGTCCATCATTCCCCTTAATTAAAAATTGGGGGCGGAAACGCAGCGGACCGCATTCTAGTCTATAGAGAGCAGTATAATGGCTGCTAAATATCTTGCTTATTATAACACATTCTTGAGATGTTAGGATGATGCTATATATAACCCACGCTGTATGTGACTGTAGTATAAAATGGTTTTCGTGACACACCTTTAACAGAATATTTCTTTCTCACAGGTCTCCGCAGTTTCATTGTGGAGAATATTGCATTAGCCTATGTAAACCACAATT
Source organism: Leptodactylus fuscus (assembly GCF_031893055.1). Taxonomy (NCBI): domain Eukaryota; kingdom Metazoa; phylum Chordata; class Amphibia; order Anura; family Leptodactylidae; genus Leptodactylus; species Leptodactylus fuscus. Next base: position 137,648,173 of record NC_134265.1, read on the forward strand.
ACATTGGGAGTGTCTGTTCTGCAGAGAATCCACATACCATCTACATGAAGTAACAAAGGAGGTCACCACTTTAATATGCAAGATTTCTGTGGTCAGAGGGATGTACATTGATCCTACACGTGTAAACCTCTCGTAGTAGAAAAACATATACAGTGAACGTCACAGAGCTACGGCTGGGGGAATGAAACCAATTCTTAAAGGTCAACCACAGTATAGAGAGGTGGATGACATAAGAGGTCATGGTGGGAGATATATTACACTGAAGCTATTACATTAGCCTTCATCAATATATCCAAGGCTACATAATTACAAAGGGTTGTTTTCATACATTAACATAAAACACACAATAACTTGATATACTTATGGTTATTTTATTGTTTACAGCAGCACCTAATTCATCTATCAAGCTTGGAGTTCTGAGTTTTGGTATATGTCTGTAATATAACAGAGTGTTGTAAAACTGATTGTAGTGCACGCCACTTGTCATTGATAGATTTGTTGCACAGCTACTATGTAGACCACCCCTCATCATACCGCTACCATGTCACCTTTTGCGATTACACACAGATCCCGGCAGACCCCATGGACTAGAATGGGATCCGTCAGGTGTCCAGAGTTTTTAAACTGAAATTGGCGGAGGAAAATGTCTTCCGTGCAGGACTTGTTCCCCTGCCGATTTTCGGCACAGATGTGAATGTATCCTTAGGGTGGTATGACACAGCACTGTAGCTGCCAGTGCTGTCACTTAAAGGGGCTCTGTCAGCAAAATTATGCTAATAGAGCCCCACATATGCGTGAATAGCCTTTAAAAAGGCTATTCAGGCACCGTAAATGTTATATTAAACCCCAGTCCCGTTTTTAAATAAAAGCATTAAAACATATATGCTAATCGTACCTGAACGTGCACCCTGGGCGGGGATGCACGGTGCGACGTCAGCTTCGGGCAAGCCTGCCTCTTCTGTCTTCTTGTAGTTACGCCCTCTGGTTTTGTGTCTTCTTCCGTCTTCTTGTCTTCAAATCCCACGCCTGCACAGTAGTGCTTCCCTCTGGAACACTACTGCGCAGACTCACTTTCCAGTCCCCGTAGAACTACACGAGCGTACTGCACGCTCACGAACTGCCATTAAGTAAAATGGTGAGTGAGGCTGTGCAGTAGCAATCCGGAGGGAAGCGCTACTACACAGGCGCGGGATTTGAAGACCTCAAGCCGAAAGAAGACCAATAGGAAGCCGGCAGAAGAGACGGGACCAGAGGGCATCACTCCAAGAAGAAAGAAGAGGTAGGCGTGCCCGAAGATGACGCAGCATCGTGCATCACTGCCCCCGGTGCACGTTGGGTAAGATTTACATATAGGTTTTTATGCTTTTAATTCAAAACGGGACTAGAGTTTAATATAACATTTACGGTGCCTGAATAGCCTTTTTAAAGACTATTCACACATATGTGGGGCTCTATTAGCATAATTTTGCTGATAGAGCCCCTTTAAGTAAAATTACTCATTTATTACCAGCTTTTCTTTATTACTGGCATGCCGTAACCTGCAATATGGTGGGACCATTAATGATGAAAAGTTAGTGCTTTCACTTATTTAAAGAACTATTTAGTGATTAAATTTGACCTATTCCTGGGTCAGGCTCTATAAGTTGAGTTTCTGGGCTGGTTTTGCCTAATGGTCACATGGTCCAGCACCCAAGTTGATTTGTCTTCTTCCTACTCTCCTATGTTAATAGGTACTACCTGTACTCTAGGGACTGGCCTTACTATTACAATGATCTAGTATGCCGCCACCAATAGCACAGGAAATACTAGTGAACACAGGAGGGGATGTGGATCAACGTAGGTACTGATACGGATTATGTGGCCTTGTGCCAGAACCAGCCTGGAAACCCAATATGCCACAGAGTCTAGCCTAGGAATAGGTAGAGTTTAGTTTCTGGACAGCTCATTTCAGTGACCTTTTAAGTTGCCTGAAACCCTGTGTGTTATTAGTAGACTTTTTTTTACTTTTAATAGGAGAGAATTGAGAGATTTTTCTTTTCCTGTTAAAGAAAAGTAAGTAGATCAATTTGACTTCTTTTCTTTATATGGAGCTCACAATCAATTGCTTCCCTACAGTGATTTGTGGTAATCTAGCAGTATATTGTCGCCAGTAGGGGGAGCCCACTGCATACAAACTCTCCATAGTAGCTGCAGTTTAGCTTTTTTTAACTCTATGACTCTATGGCTCCAATTCCCTACAAAGATATATTTTAAAGGATATCTGCATAGCATTGTGGACCTAAAACAAAAGACAATAAAAAAAACGAAGTCAATTTAAGTTTTTAATGACTTTTCATTGTTTTTTATTGTTACAAGATATCAAGTTGCAGCAGCCTATCCAAATACAGAATTTTGTCTACATCTGTACATGTATATATTCAATAGGAATAGTTACATGTGAATTCCAAAGTATAAAATCACATTAAAATAATGACAAATTTATTGACAATTATCAAATTTGTTGATACTAATAAATGATAGATACAAGAGATACAAAACATGACATCTCTTTAAAGCACAAAGTAGAGGTCACAGGAATCAGCTGGCTGCATTCCACCTGCTCTCCATGAAAGGGGTAGACAACAAAAGGCTGACCTACTGGTGATATGGCAGAGGAGTGGCCTCTCTACTGATGGCACAGTGTCACCATTCACAAATGTCACCAGTGAAATGTGGTTTGTCCTCAGTGTATTGTGCTAAAATGCTATAATGAACAGGCCCTGAGCTGAGGTCACCTTCCACATGAATGGATTCAGGGCAGCAGCTGCCATCTGTGTCATTCTCTAATTCTACTGCAAGGTACTTCTGAATGAGACCCCCCTGGAATGTCATGAAATTGGAATAGAAAATTCTACATACAGAATATATATACTGTATAGGACAAATTTGGACCATACATATATGTGATTTATATATTTCTTTCTTTCATATATATAAATATAAGGTATATATACAGTCCTTAAAATTGAAACTGCAATACCAAGAAGATAGACATCTTAGGTTACCTTCACATCTGCTCTGGTGTCTCTATTAGGACACTCCATCTCAGTGTGCATCCAAAATCGCTAATTTCAGTTAAAAACAGCGGACACCTGATGGTTTCCATTACAGTTAATAGGGTTCGTTGGGCTCCATATGTGACTGCTGTTGTAGCGGTTCATCTATCCGTTGTCTTGGTAGTGTGAACATAGCGTTAATGATATACAAATGATAAAAAAAATGGAAACAAAATATTCAATGTATTCAGTTTAGAATATGAGTATCACACAGAAATATACACACTTACACCTTGACATGCTATCAATGAGCTTATTCATAATTTTCTGAAAAAGGATATACTATGCTCAATGCACTTGGGCATTTGCAAATGCTGACCAATGACATCCTAGATGTGCTTGAGACATGGCAGACCAAGGTAGTTTATTTAGGCCGCACAGCCTCCTTACAGCAGCACAAGCAACATGGAGATGTCCTGGACCACTTTGAAGAAATGGCTTTACCACTACCGCACAACCATACCAATGTAATGCCAAGCTGTTAGTGTACCTGAAATGAAGACTAGAGGTGCCAGGCTACCATACATTATGCCACCTCACAGTATCATCCCAGGAGTAGGACTGCTATGACACTTCTTTGTGAAGGCCTCTGCACAAATGGGGCTGCCCATGTGGTCTCCAAACCAATCTCTGGTTATCACTGCATCTGAAACAAAAGTGGGACTCATCATTGAAGAGGATAAACCTCCATTCCAGCTCCCATTACTGTGCACCTTGATGTACTTTGGGAGCAGTGGCATGGGGTCAATGGGACACCTGTAGCTGGATTTCTGGCTTGTTTCCCAATGTTGTGCAAACACCTTTTGATGGTTAGAGGCAGCGCATTAAGTTTGGGATGTGACGTCCAATTTCACTTGCAGTACAGAATGGATCATATACTGTATCAGGATATCTTCAACCAAAATCAAATTTAAGCAAGAACATGTCTGTAAATCTTTACATACACATATACACCGCCTGCAATTGTGTTGGTAAGTAGAACTGTCCAACCATGCAAATGGATGTCTTACCGTGTGGACGTTATAAGCTACTGGGCAAAGTATGAACTTTAGAAGGATAGTACTATCACATATAATAAATATGACAGGTTTGTTAACAGGCATGTTGTTCATAAATCAATGAATGCATGTGATTTATATGACTTTTATTGCCAATATGAAAATGGGATTTCCTATTGAGATATATTAATACAATATGTTCCTCTTTCTATTTTCATAGCAGGTGGCTAGCACCTGCTGCCATAAACCGGCCACAGAAAGTGATAGCAAACACTTCTTGTCTGATCTGACAATAACTGTGTTGATGTTTATACTAGTATGTATGCCAGAAGCGTGTAAGCTATAGTGCTATGGAAAACACTCGCACTCCAGATATGTCTGGTTAGGTCACAACAATGTATCATCTAAGGAGTGGCAGAGACAAGTAGCATCCAGAACTGTTTATAGCGCTTGTGAAGGTGTTTTGGCATCAGCCGGTCCTACATATAGATGGTGTATACAGTAAACGCTCACTAGTAGGCAGTCTGACTTATTTATTTGTGTAGCATTCTCCAAGTGAAAACAACAGTGTGTTACCTGTAAACATACAAGAAGGTATGGATATTATAATAAGTGTGCAAGGCACCGTAAACAGGTTTAACCCGTCTGCTGCCCTATTTCTAGTAAATAGATGGCATAGTACTGTGCATAACAATGTACAAGGTATATAGGTTGTGTTTAGATTAGACTACATAAAACAACACTTGTTTCTTTGTATTTTACTTATATAACATCCATTTAGACTCTATGTAGGCCGAGTTATAAGGCTTGATAGTAGTGTCTAGCTATATATAGTTACTTCTGCATACTTCCCAGAAAATCAAAGCAAAATCTGCAACAAAAAAATGGTGCTTTTGAACAATGTGTAGCCTCAGTCCTAGGTAATGTGCACACATTAAGTCTATTGCAGCCTGCAGATTTTCAGCACAAATTTCCCACTGAAAGTACAATATAGTGCAAGTGAATTGGATATTCCAAAATATCATTTGCATGCTGCATAAAATCCACTTGGATCTGAGCATTTGTTCCGACTTGCACAGCATGGAAAAAACATGACTATATGCAGAAAAATCCTTCTACTAGATTTGCTGGCCTTCAAGTGGAAGTTTCTTTTTGATAGAAATAAAGATTTCTGACCATCTGGACCTACAAAAAATGTATATAATGTTTATATGTGTCACATAAATGTAATGAGGCTGCAGCCACAGCCTGGGAGAGGCAATCTGCTGCTTCTATCTCATGCTATATCATGGGTAGATTCACTTTTCAGTGGATAGTAGTGCTACAGCAGACACATTGATGGTCACTTGTTAAGTAAAGATTATGCACTGCAGAGAATGACAGCCCTCAACATGGCTTGTGCCCTGCACACTTTTGCCCTGATGCGAGATCACCTAGTTTGACTAATGGTTGTTTTACTATTACAGATCCAAATGCTTAAAATAGCCTGAGCTCCTTTTCATTTGCAAACGATTCATTATTGCCAAAAGTGTGCGGCCCCTCTCCCCATCCTCGCTGCGGCCTGTTGTATTTGTGAAAGGACCGTTTCAAATTTCATGTGCCGGAGCAGCTGTTGTGGGGCTGAGCCGCCTCTTTCAGAGTTGTACTGAGCACCCTTTTCACTTGTCTCTTGTACAGCTTTTGTCTTTGTCAATGCAAGGTCCCCTTTGACCCCTGATGCAAACTGGAGTCTACCTCTTTTGTGAGCCTCTGCAGACAAGTTCCAGCCTAAATCAAGTATTGTCTAGGCCTCCAGAAGCCAGCACGTGCCCACATCCCCTTAATCTTTTAATTTCTCCCCAGCAAGAGACAGCTGCTACTGATACACGCAACGCACAGCTGTCGACTGTGGCCTGCGGCCTGAATTCTGAAAGCCATAATAAAAAGGAGAAATACAAGAAAAGTGTGTGTTTTTTTTTTCTTTTTGAAACAGTAGACAGCACGTGCGTCTTAATTCTACATTGTCATGAAAACCACTATCCTCCCTTAACCTCACATTAAAACCCCCTGTAAGAGCCTTAACTGAATCTGAGACAGAAATGACTTCCAGCTTCAAAGAACAGGCCTCATGGCTCGCCTTACTATAGATTAACTATGAAACTATAAATTATAGGGGTTGGGGAAACAGAAACACATGAACAGATGACGCTATGTTACTAGATGTGTAAGGATGTGGAGAAAGAGTGTGCTGCAAGGAAGATAGCATTTAGCAATAAAGATTCTGTAAGGCCAGCGCCCCACGGATCGGAAACGCTGCGATTTTCCCGCGGCAGAAATGCCGCAGAAAAAATCACAGCGTCTTACAGTAAATGCAAAGTGGACGGGATTCTTGCGAATCCCATGCCCACTTTGTGGTAAAAACCGCGTTGCGGATACGCCGCGATTTCCAAAATCGGCGTGGTTTTGGAAATCGCAGCATGTCAATTATATCTACAGAAACACCAGCAGTTTCCCCACAGATATAATTGTAACAGAAAGTCAGAGGAAAACTCCACAAAACAGAAACAGAGGAAAACTCCACAAACTTTCTGTTTAAAGCGCTGCAGGAAGAATTGTAATGTACTGCCACCGTGATTTTTCCCACAGTGCTTTATTGCTGCGTGTTGTCCCATGGGGCTTAGAGGTACAACATTGCAGAAACGCAACAGAAAAAAATGCTGTTTTACAGTACCAGCAAAGTGAATGAGAGTCTGGCTAATCCTATCCACATATTGTGATAAGAAAGGGTTCATTCACACGGAGGAAAATGGCGCTGAATTTGGTGCTGAATTTCAGCGCTGAAAAAAAAAAAATCCTCCCATTGACCTCAATGGGTTCCTAGCAGAAAAAGGAACCCATTGAGGTCAATGGGAGGATTTTTTTTTTTTTCAGCGCTGAAATTCAGCACCAAATTTGGCGCCATTTTCCTCCATGTGAATGGACCCAAAAACTGCATTTTAAAAACATATGTAATTTTGAAAAATACAGCATGTCAGTTTTACCTGCAGAAATGTTTGCGTCTTCCCTATACATTTAATAAGAAAAGAAAAACTGCAGAGAAAAACACAGCAAAAACCGCAATAAAAAACGCTGCAGAAAAAAAAGGGTTTCTGATGCATTTTTTTTTTCTCAGCATTTTTTAGCTGCATTTGCAGCATGGGGCCTTAGACTACAATGGTAAAATTTCATTTAATAACCAATGTGGTATGTCCTAAATTGGAGGCGGCGAGTTACAGTATGGGCACATTGTATTATGGACCCATACAATGCAGATCCATAATATGGTAGCATTCATAAGGCCTAAAGTATAACATTTTATATCAAGGTCTGGCAGTTTGTTTATATGCAGGCAATAAAATACGATAAAATTATCCAAAGCAGAATTTTATATTAGACCATTTTATGTTTTCACAAAGAGGAAAACAATCGTAGGTGGTGAAACTGTAATCGGGTTTTCCCTTTAACATCTTATGTGACATTATGCTACAGCAAATAACATTTTGGGTATGATTCAGAATTGAACATGTCTGTGGTTTTTGCTGCATGAGATAAATACAGTACGTGGGTGTTATATCATACTGTGTTATCTGGCAGTGCAAAAAAAATAAGGTAACTTCAGACTGTGCTAGTAAATAGAGTCCTAATTTCCCATTCTGTAGCAATTTATGTGTGGGCTCAATATAACAGATAGATAAAATGAAGATCATAACCATCTCAAGCCTGATTCACATCTCTCATGTTAGCCTCCACTTTTCATAAAATTTGTATGAAAATAAAGTAAGTGGGAGATATAAATATCAGAACTCATATGTGGTGCTTTAGCCTAAAAGTTTTTTTTTCCGACCCAGAATAACTAAGGGTGAAAGTGCGTAAACATCACAGGAATAATCGCGACGTTTTACAGTAATGGCAAAGTAGATAGGATTTGCGGTAAAAACCGTGGTGCAGACATGCCGCGATTTCCAAAACCGATGTGGTTTTGGAAATCACAGCTTGTCAATTATACCTACGGAAACACCCACAGTTTCCCCATAGGTATAATTGTAATAGAAGGTTTGTGGAGGAAAACACTACAAACATTCTTCTCTAAAGCGCTGTGGGAAGATCCGTGATGCGTTGCCGCCACAATTTTTCCCACAGCGCTTTATTGCTGCGGGACGTCCCGTGGGGCCGTAGCCTGAGGCCCCGAGTTGCGGAAACGTAACATTTTTGCTGCAGATTTTGGAGTGGATTGAGCAGAAGGTAGAAGTAGAAGTACTTATTTCATATGTCCCATTGCCTTTGTAGCCATTCTTGGCTCTGGCTCAAAACTATGCAGCAAAATCTGCATTAAAAAAAATGCTGCGTTTCTGTATCAAGGTCCTCAGTCTTAAAGGCATGCTTTACTAAGTGTTTTTTAATTATTGAGTAGTTTTCTGTAAAGTTTCTGGGTGTATGATGTAAAAAGGTGAATATAATGATCCATAATAAAGTGCTATTTGACTCTGTGTTGTATTTGTCATCCTATAGATGTAGCAGGTGAAGGGAGAGATAACAGAGCTTTTGATCACAATGAGTCCTCTTTGAAAAGAGTAAATCTGAATAATCCCTTATTTGTCAGGCTTTTCATGTTAAGAAGAAGCGTACAGCAGCCAGCAGTCAGATAGGGTGCTTCTACTTGCCCAAACTAGTGTTTTGTGTAAAAGTTTCATTACGTTCGGAGACATCTTTCTATAGACAGGACATATGGTAAACGCTACACCTGTCTTGTACTCAACACCTGCTGGTAGGAAGCGAGTCGGCTATACATTACAAGTCGGGGGAAAAACATGGCTGTCTGCATACTGGACATTAGCCACGTGCTTTAGCAATTTTTAATCCTTATCACGAAGGAGGTTGGGGATGTAATGAATAGCATAGCTATCTGCCACCTCACTGACATTGATGTACATTAAGAGAACAAAGAATACTAGAATATACAATTAATTGATAATTGATGAATAGCACTTATATACTTTACAAATAAGATTGATTAAGGGAGCCATCACACGGAGTATACGCTCCGCTCATTCTGAATGTAAAACTTGTTCAGAATGAGCGCGTAAAAACCAGCTCCCATTGATTTGAATGGGTGCCGGCATACATGCGTATCACATTGAAAGCAATAGGGAAAAAAGGCTCCCATTGATTTCAATGGGGAGCGCACGTATGCCGGCATCCATAGAAATCAATGGGAGCTGGTTTTTACGCGCTCATTCTGAACGAGTTTTACATTCAGAATGAGTGGAGCGTATACTCCGTGTGAAGGCTCCCTTACATTGCAAGAAATACTCATAAAAATATATGCGGTATTATCCTGCATATATGCTCCATGTATACATTGATCTCCAAGGCTTACAGCAGTACTAGTACTAGCCTGTAATTAATATACATACTGATATTAGTACCATCACTATAGTGGACCTGCCAACAAGATTAGAACTACTTATTGTGCCATTCCTCTGTTATATGAATGTATCTACAAGTGTCTTTATACGCTCTCACACCATCCAATCACTGCTGACAGTTTCAGACTGTATAGAGAAACAACCGTTTCGACAAGTGGGATGGCAACTCTCACTAGTCAATATTTTCATACATTTCTTGAAGAAATATAGCTAAAAGGCACCACATAGCAGGCCACAGCGAAAAAGCACAGCGGGAAAACCACGGCAGTAATGCATTGTGGTTTTTCCCACAGTGCTTTTCACAGAAAGGAAACCTCTGCGGACTTTCTGCTTCATTAATATTTATAGGGAAATCATTGGCGTTCAAATGGCTATAATTGACAGGCTGCTATTTCCAAAACTGCGACAGTTTTGGAAATCGCAGCATTTTCGCTGTACATATTTTTCTTCAATGTGTGGATGGGATTTGCTAGAATCCACTTTGCAGCAATTGTAAAACACTGCCGTTTTTGCCGCATTGTTTCCACCGTGGCCAAACTATAGTGTTTACGCCACGTTGGGCGCTGGACTAAAAGAGGAATTTTGCAACATAGAATAGACATGATCTATATTTGCTGTTTTATTTGGAATGCAGGTATTTACTAAGAAAAAAAAAATATTATATATATATATATATATATATATATATATACACACACACTAGAAGTAAGCAGAATGAATGGTGGCAAGCAGAGATCGGTACTGATTTGCATTAGGCAAATTACAAAGGCTGATGCAAACTGAACAGGGAAAAGCGATCCCCCATAAAACTGCATGGATTATCGTCAGTACTGTCCAGATTACACATACTTCTACTGCTGCTACTTCTGGTACTACCATTAATACTACTACTACTACTACTACTGCAACTACTACAGCTACTACTGCTGCTATCACTTCTGGTACTACTACCATTGCTATTACTTCTACTGCAACTACTAATACTGCTACTACTACTATTGCTGCTTCTACCACAGCTACTACTACCATTGCTACTACAACTACTACTACTAATAATAATAATAATAATAATACTTCTACTATCACCACTGCTACTACTATTGCTACTACTGCTGCAGCTACTACTTCTACTGTAACTACTAATACTGCTAATTCTACTACTACTGCTTCTACTACCACTAATGCTGCTACTACTACAGCTACTACTACCATTGCTACTACTACTACTGTTGCTACTACTACTGCTACCACTACTACTACTAATACTTCTACTACTGCTACTATTACTACTACTGCTGTTACTACTACTGATGCTACTACTACAGCTGCTACTAATACCACTGCTGCTATTACTTATACTACTGCTATTACTATTACAGTTGCTACTACAACTACGACTGCTGCTATTACTATTACTTCTACAGCTGCCACTATTATTATTACTACTACTACTGCTACTATTACTACCATGGCTGCTGCTGCTATTACTACTAGCACTACTGCTGCTGCTACTACTAATAATAATTATAACAAATACAAAAAAATATAAAGTAGTAACTACCACTATTAATTTATTTGTATTAACAATCTATTATAATACTACTAGTATCACAAATGATATTAACAAGATATTAAATTCAAAACCCTGCTTTGTCAGTTCCCTATCAACATACAGAGCATCTACTGAAGTGAATTTAGGTCATCTAGAGTCTAAGGTAATTTAAGAGCACTATTACACTGGTTGATATCCAGGGCACTCCTTGGTATCCTCATTCCCTATAATAGTCATCTAATAGTGCTGCTGTCTAATGAGCAAACTCTAGCTGGTCAGCTGATCGCATCTTTTTTGCAGGATAAAAGTAGTAGTAGTAGTAATAGTAGTAGTAGTAGTAGTAGTAGTAGTAGTAGTAGTAGTAGTATCAATAGTAGTAGAAGTAGCAGCAATAGTAGTAGTAGCAGCAGTATCAATAGTAGTAGTAATAGTAGTAACAGCAACAGGAGTAGCATCAGTATCAGTAGTAGTTGAAACAATAGTAGTAGCTATATAAATAAAATTTATTATTATTAGTAGTAGCAGTAGTAGTAATAGTAGCAGCAATAGTAGCAGTAGCAGCAATAGGAGTAGTATCAGTAGCATTAGTAGTTGAAGCAACAGCAGCAGAAATAGTAGTAGTAGTAGCAGCAGCAATAGCAGCAGAAATAGTAGTAGTAGCATCAGTAGTAGTAGAAGTAGTAACAGTAATAGTAGCAATAGTAGTAGTAGTTGAAGCAATAGCAGCAGAAATAGTAGTAGTAGCAATAGTAGTAGTAATAGTAGCATCAGTAGTAGTAGAAGTAGTAAGAGTAATAGTAGTAGTAATGGAGGCAATAGTAGTAGTAGTTGAAGCAATAGCAGCAGAAATACTAGTAGTAGCAATAGTAGTAGTAGTAATAGTAGCATCAGTAGTAGTAGTAGTAGTAGAAGTAGCAACAGTAATAGTAGTAGTAATAGTAGCAATATTAGTAGTAGAGATGAGCGAACAGTGTTCTATCGAACTCATGTTCGATCGGATATTAGGCTGTTCGGCATGTTCGAATCGAATCGAACACCGCGTGGTAAAGTGCGCCATTACTCGATTCCCCTCCCACCTTCCCTGGCGCCTTTTTTGCTCCAATAACAGCGCAGGGTAGGTGGGACAGGAACTACGACACCGGTGACGTTGAAAAAAGTAGGCAAAACCCATTGGCTGTCGAAAACATGTGACCTCTAATTTAAAAGAACAGCGACGCCCAGCTTCGCGTCATTCTGAGCTTGCAATTCACCGGGGACGGAGGTTTCCGTCCAGTTAGCTAGGGCTTAGATTCTGGGTAGGCAGGGACAGGCTAGGATAGGAAGGAGAAGACAACCAACAGCTCTTATAAGAGCTAAATTCCAGGGAGAAGCTTGTCAGTGTAACGTGGCACTGATGGGCTCAATCGCCGCAACCCAGCTTTCCGCGGATCCTGAATGGAATACACTGACAGTGTATTCCCGTATACCCGATATATACCCCCGATACCCGTTCCAATGGTGTGCCCCCCCACCTTCACCCCAGAAATACCCTGCAAGTCCCCTAGCAATAGAATTGGGGCTATATACACCCACTATTTTTGCTACTGCCATATAGTGCCATTGTCTGACTGGGAATTCAAAGAATATATTGGGGTTACATATAACTTCAATTCCAGGGAGAAGCTTGTCAGTGTAACGTGGCACTGACGGGCTCAATCGCCGCAACCCAGCTTTCCCAGGATCCTGAATGGAACACACTGACAGTGTATTCCCGTATACCCCATATATACACCCCAAATCCCCGTTCCAACGGTGTGCCCCCCCACCTTCACCTCAGAAATACCCTGCAAGTCCCCTAGCAATAGAATTGGAGCTATATACACCCACAATTTTTGCTACTGGTATATAGTGCCATTGTCTGACTGGGAATTCAAAGAATATATTGGGGTTACGTGCACCCACAATTTTTGCTACTGGTATATAGTGCCATTGTCTCACTGGGAATTCAAAGAATATATGGGGGTTACGTGCACCCACAATTTTTGCTACTGGTAAATAGTGCCATTGTCTGACTGGGAATTCAAAGAATATATCGGGGTTACGTGCACCCACAATTTTTGCTACTGGTATATAGTGCCATTGTCTCACTGGGAATTCAAAGAATATATTGGGGTTATGTGCACCCACAATTTTTGCTACTGCTATATAGTGCCAGTTTCTGACTGGTAATTCAAAGAATATATTGGGGTTACGTGCACCCACAATTTTTGCTACTGGTATATAGTGCCATTGTCTCACTGGGAATTCAAAGAATATATGGGGGTTACGTGCACCCACAATTTTTGCTACTGCTATACAGTGCCATTGTCTCACTGGGAATTCAAAGAATATATTGGGGTTACGTGCACCCACAATTTTTGCTACTGGTAGATAGTGCCATTGTCTCACTGGGAATTCAAAGAATATATTGGGGTTACGTGCACCCACAATTTTTGCTACTGGTATATAGTGCCATTGTCTCACTGGGAATTCAAAGAATATATTGGGGTTATGTGCACCCACAATTTTTGCTACTGCTATATAGTGCCAGTTTCTCACTGGGAATTCAAAGAATATATGGGGGTTACATATAACTTCAATTCCAGGGAGAAGCTTGTCAGTGTAACGTGGCACTGACGGGCTCAATCGCCGCAACCCATCTTTCCCAGGATCCTGAATGGAACACACTGACAGTGTATTCCCGTATACCCCATATATACACCCCAAATCCCCGTTCCAACGGTGTGCCCCCCCACCTTCACCTCAGAAATACCCTGCAAGTCCCCTAGCAATAGAATTGGGGCTATATACACCCACAATTTTTGCTACTGGTATATAGTGCCATTGTCTGACTGGGAATTCAAAGAATATATTGGGGTTACGTGCACCCACAATTTTTGCTACTGGTATATAGTGCCATTGTCTCACTGGGAATTCAAAGAATATATGGGGGTTACGTGCACCCACAATTTTTGCTACTGGTATATAGTGCCATTGTCTCACTGGGAATTCAAAGAATATATTGGGGTTATGTGCACCCACAATTTTTGCTACTGGTATATAGTGCCAGTTTCTGACTGGTAATTCAAAGAATATATTGGGGTTACGTGCACCCACAATTTTTGCTACTGGTATATAGTGCCATTGTCTGACTGGGAATTCAAAGAATATATGGGGGTTACGTGCACCCACAATTTTTGCTACTGGTATATAGTGCCATTGTCTGACTGGGAATTCAAAGAATATATTGGGGTTACAAATACCCTCATTTCTTGCTACTGGTATATAGTGCCATTGTCTGACTGGGAATTCAAAGAATATATTGGGGTTATGTGCACCCACAATTTTTGCTACTGCTATATAGTGCCAGTTTCTGACTGGTAATTCAAAGAATATATTGGGGTTATAAATACCCTCATTTCTTGCTACTGCCATATAGTGCCAGTTTCTGACTGGTAATTCAAAGAATATATTGGGGTTACGTGCACCCACAATTTTTGCTACTGGTATATAGTGCCATTGTCTGACTGGGAATTCAAAGAATATATTGGGGTTACAAATACCCTCATTTCTTGCTACTGCCATACAGTGCCATTGTCTCACTGGGAATTCAAAGAATATATTGGGGTTATGTGCACCCACAATTTTTGCTACTGGTATATAGTGCCATTGTCTGACTGGGAATTCAAAGAATATATGGGGGTTACGTGCACCCACAATTTTTGCTACTGCTATACAGTGCCATTGTCTCACTGGGAATTCAAAGAATATATTGGGGTTACGTGCACCCACAATTTTTGCTACTGGTATATAGTGCCAGTTTCTGACTGGGAATTCAAAGAATATATGGGGGTTACGTGCACTCACAATTTTTGCTACTGCTATATAGTGCCATTGTCTCACTGGGAATTCAAAGAATATATGGGGGTTACGTGCACCCACAATTTTTGCTATTGCTATACAGTGCCATTGTCTGACTGGGAATTCAAAGAATATATTGGGGTTACGTGCACCCACAATTTTTGCTACTGGTATATAGTGCCATTGTCTGACTGGGAATTCAAAGAATATATGGGGGTTACGTGCACCCACAATTTTTGCTACTGCTATACAGTGCCATTGTCTCACTGGGAATTCAAAGAATATATTGGGGTTACGTGCACCCACAATTTTTGCTACTGGTAGATAGTGCCATTGTCTCACTGGGAATTCCACAAATAATTTGGGGATTCATTCACCCTACATCTCAGGCTCTTGCCATATTCACCCAGGTTGTCAGTGCTGCACCAGCTCGTTCCCAGACAGCTCGGCCCGAAAAACACGTTACCTATATAGAGGATTTGGACAATGAAGACAACATGTTCTAAATCTAATGTCTGTCATCCTAGACTTCATATCTGCAGACGAGAAGAGGAAACTCTACATCCTACTGGGAGAAGAAGAGGCCACTGTGGAGATCGCTGCCCAATACGTGTCCAGCTGTCACCAAACAAGAGGAAGATGAGACTCCATGGACTGTTATATTTATCCCAAAACACCCGCCCCACCCACCCCCACCCCCCCATATAGCAGTCACCAACGAAGAGGAAGATGAGACTCCATGGACTGTTATAACCGAACCCCCCCCCCCATACCCACCACCCACCCAACCCAACTCCCCCCCCCACCCACCCACTTTACTAGCTTTGGCAATGCCAAATACCTATTCGGACGTGCCAATAAAGCATTTTTTTGATTTGATTTGATTTGGTCTGCACCTTCTCTAGAATTAAAATAAAGGCAGCGTTTAACTTTCAAATAGCACTGCACAAAGGAAGAGCTTATCAGCTTGTCTCATGACATGCTACTGAAAAGTGTCATTTGTGTATCTTAATGTAAATATAGTTGTATAAGCTTTTTGGGTTTTAGGCACTGCCAAGTTATTTATTACCACCCGCTCCCTTATAATGATGATGACGCCAAAGTCACTGTGGCTGTTCAGAGCTCATAGCTTTGGTTGACATTTGTCTTGCTCTCTGTCGGTACCAGCTGTCTTTTTGGATACCGTAAAGTTATGTTGACTTTATTAACAGCTATAGAAGCTTTAGCCAGGTTGTGACGGTGTGTAACCCTAACAACACTAAGTGGGATACACATTAATAGTCAGTCTATGTACGCTAAACGTATCACTGAAGTAATTTTTTTTCCCTCTCCCCTAATATAAGAAAGGAACAGACATTAGACCTAGACCGGGGTTCAAGGCTTGTAAAAATCCAGTATTATTTGTTCTTCATGATGTGAAATATGTGTTGAAAAGCAACCCAAGATGAAGTCAGCCATGTGTGCCAGTGTGTTACTTGGCATGCCTTTGCTGGCCCCAACTGTAAGGGTCACTCTCCATTTCCTCCATTTTCCACTCCCCTTCACACCATTTGTGGTGAAGCAATGGGATGCACTGAAGTGCACCCTCTAGCCTCGTGTGGGACAGGGACATCAGATGCCACTCCAACCCCCTCGTCTTCCTCCGCCAGCCAACGGTGCGAAGATGAGAGGAGTGTGCTCTGAATGTTTTCTGCCTAGCAGAGGCTAGTTCTCACTTACGAAAATGGCCCCACTTTGACCTGTATATCAGGCACAATGGTGTAGGTTTCAAAGAAACATGGCACCAACAAGTTGGAAAACGTGGGCCATGCGTGGACCGTGTTTGAGTCTGGCAAGCTCCAGATCTGCTACCAGGTTCCAGCCATTATCACAGGCGCAAAAATGCCAGGCCCCAGGTGTAGCAGGGAAAAAAAAATGCCATCTCAGCCAGGATGGCATCCCTGACCTCGGAGGCACTGTGCTGTCTGTCCCCCAAGCTGATCAGTTTCAGCACGGCCTGCTGACATCTCCCCATGCCAGTGTTACAGTGTTTTCCGCTAGTAGCTGGGGTGGGGGTTGCAGCATCGTAGGGTTTCAGTCTACTCCTGCCATGAATTTTGGCCTGGGAGAGGAGATAGCCCACCCCAGTTTGCACCCGGGGAACAGACTCCACCACATTCACCCTGCCTGTCATTAAAGATAAGCACTGCAGCATCCCTGACCACAGGCGCTTGTCCATGTGTCGGTGGTCAAGTGGACCTTGCAGCAAAGCGCAGAGCTCTGGGCCCGACTGTTGTTATGGGACACATGCAGGCGCAAGGCAGAGACAGCACACCAAGAGAAGTAGTAACGGCTAGGCCCAGCATAGGGAGGTGCCCCAGCTGCCATCTGCTGACGGAAGGCCTGGGTCTCCAGAAGCATAAACAAACACCAACATCTCCAGGGCCAGCAGTTTATCGATGAGGCTGTTAAAGGCTTGGGCATGGGGGTGGGTTGTGTTGTACTTCTGCCTGCAATGAAAAGCTTGGGAAATGTGGAGTGGCTGGGAAGAGGCGCATGATGGTGCAGGCCAAAAGGGCGCATGAGGGTGAACTCCCCAATGTGTCAGAGATAGGTGTGTAGGTGTCCTTGCATCATATACTTGCACCATATTTGGCTTTGGAAGTTAATTTTGTGCCAAAAAGTGGTTAAGACAGCGATCCCTCAGCTACTCCCGTTAAACTGTCTAGTGAAATTACCATCTTTGGAAGTGGACCACCACTTGTAAGATCCCAAAGGAAGCAGGCAAGAGATGTGCAGTGCAGAAAAAAAGATGAGAAAATAAGTGTAGGCTGTAGAACACAGAGGGATCGGAGAGGACAGAGCTGGTGTCGGCCAGGTATTCCCACAACATGCGCCTATACTTGTCCCTCCTGGTGACACTAGGCCCCTGAGTGGCAGTAATTTGTCCAGGGGGGCCATTAACGTGTTCCAGACCTAGGAATAAGTCTTCCAACAGGGTAGAGTTTTGCATGCCTTTGCTTCTACCCACTGTTTTTGCTGCTTAGCTTCCCTCCACATCTACACTGCTTTCACCCCTAAACATCACCCCAGTTTATGCCTTTGTTTCTACCCTGTTTTTTTTGTTGAATTAGCTTCCCTCCACATCTACACTGCTTTAGCCCCTAAACATCACCCCAGTTTATGCCTTTGCTTCTACCCTGTTTTTTTTGTTGAATTAGCTTCCCTCCACATCTACACTGCTTTAGCCCCTAAACATCACCCCAGTTTATGCGTTTGCTTCTACCCAGGTTTTTTTGTTGAATTAGCTTCCCTCCACATCTACACTGCTTTAGCCCCTAAACATCACCCCAGTTTATGCCTTTGCTTCTACCCAGGTTTTTTGTTGATTTAGCTTCCCTCTACATCTACACTGCTTTAGCCCCTAGACATCATCCCTGTCCATGTGGGGTCGGTGGCCTCGTCATCCACCAACTCCTCTTCCAATTGCGCACTGGCCCCTTACTGCAAACCGCACATGACCACAGCTTGCCCTGATGGCAACTGTGTCTCATGATCCCCACTTAGGTCCAGACAAGTCGGTGGCGGGTCCAAAACCCCAAAATTGGAAGGAAATGGCGGATGCTGCAGTATTTCTAACACCTGTTCCTGGTGCTCGGGCCTGGTCTGTGTTGTACCCTGCACCCTGCTTAACGCAGCTGCCATATCCGAAGTTGTGCTGAGCGCATGCTAATGTTTCGTGTCCAGTGCAATGGATGGGATGGGATTTCACATAAGTCTGCCACCCATGGCCACTCATGGTTGAGCAACTGAGGGAGTTGACTTTGACGAACCCGAGGGTTTTGGAGTTGGAACTACATCAAAGGTCTGTGCTGCTCACACACTCTGCTCAACACATGATATGTTTAGTGCCAGCAGTGTGGAGACGTCGCACAACAGCCGTTGTTCCAGCAGGTACAGGCGTTGTAGGAGTGCATAGAGGCTAGCAGCGGCAACTATACACTTTAAAAACTATCCGCACAAGCGCCACACTTTCACCAGTAGCTCAGGAACATTGGGGTACCTTTTTCAAAAGATTAGCAGCAATGAGTTAAAAACGTGGCCCAGGCATGGAATATGTTGCAGGCTGCCAAGCTACAGAGCCAATCCCAGGTTACGGCCATTATCACACATGACAACATGCCTGGGCCCAGGTGCAGTGGCAAAAACCACATTGCCGTCTCATCGAGGATGGCATGACTCACTTTGTAGGCAGTGTGCTGTCTGGCCCCCAAGCTGATGAGCTTCAGCACGGCCCGCTGACGTCTCCCCACACCAGTGTTGCAGCGTTTCCAGCTCGTAGCTGGGGTCAATTTAACAGCGGAGGAGGGTGGTGTTTCAGCCCTCCTCCCAGGAATGTTGTGTGGGGAGACAAGTCAGGCCACCACATTTTGCGACCCGGTCCACGCCTCAACTACATTCAACCACTGTGCCCAAATTGAAAGGTAGCGTCCCTGTCCGCATGCACTTGTCCATTCGTAACTGGTCACATGGAACTTTAGGGCTAAGCGCTGAATTTAGGGACCGCCTCATGTTTGGGGGAAAGTGCTGGTGTGGACGGCACAGTGCGGTGGCGCAGTAGACACTCTGCCCAAAAAGGGCAGAGTGTCCCCCAGCCGGGATTCCAACATCTCCTGGGCCAGATTTCTTGAGATGAGGCCGTTGAAGCCTTGGGCATGTGGGTGGGTTGCGCTGTACTTTAGCATGAAATGAAAGGCTTGGGAGATGGGGAGTTGCTGGGAAGAGGCGCATGATGGCGCGGGCAAAAGGAGAAATGGCAGGAAAAGGTGAGGATAAGGGTGAACTCCCCAAAGTGTCAGAGGCAGATGTGGAGGTGTCCTGGCTGCTGGTCTGGACTGCAGCGCCAGCCCTGTCAACAGTGGGAGAGGCAGTGGCCGCCAGGCCAAACGACGATTATCCTGCGCTTGCTCTCACCCACTGAGCCCAGGGCTTGCCTTCCAAATGATGGCACCCGCAAGAGGTGGTGAGATTCCTCTCCGCAGATCTCCAAACCATCTTGGACTTGCAAATTGCACTAAATTTGTCATGTAACTGACATGTATATGATGAGTCTATCCATTGTCTGTTCATTTTGGTGAAAGTCAGCCTGTCAGCTGACAGACAGCTGTGCTTGTCAGTGATGATGCCACCGGCTGCTTGTACCCTCAGTTTTTGCTGCTTAGGTTGCCTCCACATCCACACTACTTTTGCCCCTACACATCACCCCTATCCATGCCTGTGCCTCTAGCCATAAGTCTGCCACCCATGGAAACTCATGGTGCAGAAAGTGAGGGAGCTGACTCTGAGGAACCCTTGGGTTTTGTAGCTGGTACTCCATCAAAGGTCTCTGCTGCTCACACACCCTGCTGAACATACGGTATCTAGGGTTAGAGCGTGTGGTGACCTCGCACAACAGTAGGTGCTTCAGGCAGATGTAGGCCTTGCTGGAGTGTATTGCGGCTAGCTCCAGGTACTGTAGACTTGGGAAAGTGGGTGTCCAAGTGCCGCACTTTCACCCTTAGCTCAGCTAATTTGGGGTATGTTTTTAAAAATCATTGCACCACTACATTGAACACGTGGGCCAGGCATGGAACGTGTTGGAGGCTGGCAAGCTCCAGAGCCCTCCAACAAGACAAAAAAGCCTGGCCCCAGGGGCAGCGGGGATAAACAAATTGCCATCTCATCCAGGATGGCATCCCTGACCTCAGAGGCAGTGTGCTGTCCATCTCCCAAGCTGATGAGCTTCAGCCCAGCCTGCTGACGTCTCCCCACACCAGTGTTGCAGCGTTTTCAGCTCGTAGCTGGGGTCAATCTAACAGCGGAGGAGGAGGAGGGTGGTGTTTCAGCCCTCCTCCCAGGAATGTTTTGTGGGGAGACAAGTCAGGAAAATTCTTGAAACAGGGGAGAGTTTTGCATCTTTGCCCTTGCTGCCTATGGACATCCCTTTGCCTCTAGCCACCATTTTCCCTGCTTTGCTTGCCTCCACATCCACACTGCTTTTGCCCCTAGACATCACCCCAGTCCATGCCTTAGCTTGTACCCCCAGTTTTTCCTGCTTAGCTTGCCTCCACATCCACACTGCTTTTGCCCCTAGACATCACCCCAGTCCATGCCTTAGCTTGTACCCCCAGTTTTTCCTGCTTAGCTTGCCTCCACATCCACACTGCTTTTGCCCCTAGACATCACCCCAGTCCATGCCTTAGCTTGTACCCCCAGTTTTTCCTGCTTAGCTTGCCTCCACATCCACACTGCTTTTGCCCCTAGACATCATCCCTATCCATGCCTCTGCCCCTAGCCATAACTCTGCCACCCCTGGAAACTCATGGTGCAGAAACTTTGGGAGCTGACTTTGAGGAACCCTTGGGTTTTGTAGATGGAACTCCATGAAAGGTCTGTGCAGCTCACACACCCTGCTCAAGATATGGTATTGTAGGGTTTCAGCGTGTGTGAATGACGGACAACAGCCTGTGTTTGGACAGATGTAGGCCTTGCTAGAGTATTTTTAGGCTAGCAGCGACTCCTGTGCACTTGCAAAAGTGGGCGCACAAGCGCCGCATTTTCAACAGTAGCTTCGGTACATTTGGGTATGTTTTAAAAAAACTTTGCACCACTAGGTTAGACGTGGGCCAAACATGGAACGTGTTGGAGGCTGGCAAGCTCCAGAGCCGCTACCAGGTTCCAGCCATTATCACAGGCGTAAAAATGCCAGGCCCCAGGTGTAGCAGGGAAAAAAAAATGCCATCTCAGCCAGGATGGCATCCCTGACCCAGTGAGGCACTGTGCTGTCTGTCCCCCAAGCTGATGAGCTTCAGCACCGCCTGCTGACGTCTCCCCACACCAGTGTTTTAGCGTTTGCCGCTAGTAGCTGTGGTGGAGGTTGCAGCGTCGTAGGGTTTCAGTCTACTCCTGCCATGAATTTTGGCCTGGGAGAGGAGATAGGGTACCTCAGTTTGCACCCCGGGACCAGACTCCACCACATTCACCCTGCCTGTCCTTAAAGATAAGCAGCATCCCTGACCACAGGCGCTTGTCCAAGTGTCGGTGGTCAAGTGGACCTTGCAGCAAAGCGCGGAACTAAGGGCCCACCTGATGTTGAGTGACACGTGCTGGTGCAAGGCGGGGACGCCACACCGGGAGAAGTTGAGACGGCTAGGGACGGCATAGTGAGGTGCCACAGTTGCCATCAGGTCCGGGAAGGTGGGAGTTTCAACAAGCCGGAACGCCAACCTCTCCTGGGCCAGCAGTTTAGCGATGTTGGCGTTCTAGGCTTGCGTGGGTGGGTGGTTAGCGGTGTATTTCTGCCGGCGCTCCAATGTCTGAGAGATGGTGGGTTGTTGTAAAGAAGCGCCTGATGGTGCCTTTGATGGTGCAGGAGAAGGAGATAAGACAGAAACAGGGGAGAATGAGGGAGAAGTCAACAAAGTGGCGGAGGCAGATGAAGTGATGTCCTGGCTCGTCCTCTGGAGTGCATCGCCAGCACTGTGAGCAGAGGCAGTGGCATGAACGGCAGGCGACGTTTGTCCTGCCGTTGCTGCCTGCCACTGATTCCATTGCTTGGATTCCAAATAACGGTGCATTGAAGTGGTGGACAGGTTGCTCTTCTCAGGGCCCCTACTCGATTTCGAGAGGCAAATTGTGTAGACGACACTATATCTGTCCTCGGCGCATTCCTTGAAAAAACTGTACACCTTCAAGAAACGTGCCCTCGATGGGGGAGTTTTTCTGGGCTGGGTACAAAAGGGAACATCTTCGGACATTCCGGGTCTGGCCTGGCTTCGGCAAAGCAGCTGACCTCTGCCTCTGGACATGTCTCTGCCTCTAGCTACCCTTTTTGGTGCTGCACCTGCCTCAACATCCACACTACTTTCCCAGCTTGACATCCGCCTTGTCCAGGTGGGGTCGGTGTCCTCGTCGTCCACCACCTCCTCTTCCAACTCCTGTCTCGCCTCCTCCTCCTGCACAATGCGCATGTCAACTGGCTGCCCTGACAGCAACTGCGTCTCATCGTCGTCGATGAGGGTGGGTTGCTGGTCATCCGCCACCAAATCGACCGGAGATGGAGGAGACTCTAGTGTTTGAGCATCTGGACACAGATACTCGTCTGTTAGGTCCGTGGAATCGCGAAATGGAGGGGCAGGTTGCGGTACAGTCAAAGGAAGGGAGAACAGCTCTGGGGAGCAGGGACAGTTGGGGTTATTGTTCTGGGAAGATTGGGAATTTTGGGTGGAAGGAGGACAAGACTGTTGGGTAAGAGGAGGCCTCTAGGCTGACTGGCTGGTGGACAATGTGCTTTAAGCGTTATCCGACAGCCATTGCAAGACCTGTTCCTGGTTCTCGGGCCTACTAATCTTTGTACCATTCAGCCTAGTTAATGTGGAACTTTTGTGCAAAGCGCAGAACTTAGGGCCCGCCTGATGTTAAGGGACACACGCTGGTACAAGGCTCAACTCACCCTAAGTGCCAAAAACACTGCTGGTGCAAGGCTCTACTCATGCCAAGGGCCTCAATCTCTGCTGGTAGCTCAGCTTAAGGTCCTGTAACTTTGTTTGGAAGGGCTCATGTTAAGGGCTAGAAAAGTGAATTTTGGAAGGTCTTACCACATCACACACACACACACACACACACACTCAAAATGACAGTTAAGGGTGAGGGCTTTTGGAATTCCCATTGCCTATTCCATTTGTGGTTGTCATGGGGAACGTGATTGAAAGGGGTGGTTGTTACTGTTTGTTGAGCTTAAATTGGGGTTTGTGTCCATCCATTTGGGGAGTAAAGAAGGTTTCCAGGTATTTTCCCACTTTGATAGAGGTTTTTTTGAATGTGGAAAGTGTGTAGTTGTTAGGCAGTGATGTTGGGGTAATAGAGGGTCTTTGATGTGTTAGATGCCCCCAGACATGCTTCCCCTGCTGTCCCAGTGTCATTCCAGAGGTGTTGGCATCATTTCCTGTGGTGTCATAGTGGACTTGGTGACCCTCCAGACACGGATTTGGGTTTCCCCCTTAACGAGTATCTGTTCCCCATAGACTATAATGGGGTTCGAAACCCGTTCGAACACATGAACATTGAGCGGCTGTTCGAATCGAATTTCGAACCTCGAACATTTTAGTGTTCGCTCATCTCTAATTAGTAGTAGTTGAAGCAATAGCAGCAGAAATAGTAGTAGTAGTAGTAGCAATAGTATTAGTAGTAATAGTAGTATCAGTAGTAGTAATAGTAGTAGTAATAGTAGCAGCAGCAGTAGTAAAGGTAGTAGCAATAGTAACAATGGTAGTAGTAGTAATAGTAGCAGTAGTAGGTTGTACGTTTTTATATTATTAGTAGTAGTAGTAATTTTTTTGCCTTATGACTGTCAGTAATAAGGTATAAATATTGACAATTTATAACAAGTTATGTTTAAAACCTAAAATAATATTTTTTCCTTTAACAAATATTATAGAATATGTTCAATTCCTGCTTTCAGTCTAGTTTCAAATAGCATTTTTACATTGAAAAGTAGCATTGTAAAAGAAACAGATAATATTTCAAAATGTCCAAAAAGTTGAGCTTATTCTGTGTAGAAGAACATTTGCCCGTTGTGGTTTCTTGGTGCAGGCTGCACTGAATCGGACTATTAGTGTGTGCCCTGAGGCTGCACGCTAGACTCAGACAAGCTCAGTCCCATCTGTCACTGTATCTGGGGCATCTTGGCTGTATAATTGGGCAAGGCTTGAAAAGACTGTATAAGCAAGGCCATGTGGTAACCCTGCAGAGTACAGAGAGGCTGAGGACAGGAGGAGAATGCTTATTGGAGGATGGAGAAGGCAATAGAGTTGCATGACACTCCAAGCCTTAGTTAATCACAGCAGCTGATAGCTGGAGAGGGCTATACATCCACTTATGGACACGCCACTGCTATCCTGGCTGGCCTACAGCTGCAATTACAAATTCAGAGAGGGGGATTTCATTTGGAGCAAGGATTAAGGCTTTCCTCATTTGGCCTCACTGGGGCACAAAGGAAGTAAGCAGGGCCTTTGTAAGAACATTAGCAAAGAACAATAAAAAGCTGACAGGATAATCAGAGTGGAAAGGGGAATAAAACTTGGCATGTGCCGGAGATCAGGCTCTAGCTCATTATGTATGACAGCAGATGGAGTTTGGTCTAGTTGCCAGGCAGACTTCAAGCCTCTCGAGGGGGATGGGTGTCTGATACTACGGCTAGTATCACTATTATCACTCTCACATGACTATTACAATATTGTATCCTAATGATCATTAGGGAAACCAAGGATCATCAACAGGTTGGTTTTCTGTAGCCAACAAGTTTTTAATACTAGTCAACATCTTGTACCTGCAAAACAATACAGAGAATCAGCAAATATTAGATACTATGGAGTACAAGTGTACAAATGTCTGACTCTGCAATTCAAAGACATGAAAAGTTGTGAAAATCCATGCTCTGCCGCATAAATTCAGCTTGAATGAGACAGGGGGGGGGAAGTTCCCCAAGAGGTATCCATCTATATAAAAAAAAAAAATAAGCATCAAAAAATTTATAAAATTTGGGTGCACATCCTTGAGGGTAGTGGAAAAGACCAATAATAATAATTAACAAGACATTTTATTTATATAGCACCAGCATATTCCATAGCACTGTACAATTTTTAGGGTTAGGGTCCATTCACACAGAGCAAGTGCGCACTCATTTTGGCAAAATACACGTGTAAAGAAAAGGGTTGAGCCGATCTTGAAATTTCAGGATTGTTTTTAAAATCCAATTTCTGTTTAAATTTTTGGACTCCATGCTGTATAGTGATTAAAAAAAAATCCCCCGGCTACTTAGCCCCCCGGTGTCCGATTACCTGCACAGATCCGCTGCTGCTCCCGCTCCCCGTTTTTCTCGGTTCGGTCATCTCTCATTGACATGCCTTCAGAGCATCGTGCGTGCCCCCACCTTCCTAGGCTAGTGTTAGAGATGATGGGAGTAGGCGGGGCTTGTTGTGACTTAGGAGAGTGTGGGCAGGGAAACGTCAGTGCATCACTCACGTCTCCCCTCCCAGTACCGGCCCACACTCTCCTAAGCCAGAAGCCCTGCCTTCTCCCAGCATCTCTAACAGAAAAGGAGCAAAAAGAACGAGGAGCGGGAGCACTTCTGTGCAGGTAAGTTGAGCGAAGTTCGCGAGTAGATAGATACTATCTACTCTTCCGCTTCATCCCTGCTTTATTGTATACTCAGCTCTGCTACATCTCAGATTTAGCAGAGTTGAATAAACAGCTCTGCTACATCTCAGATGTAGCAGAGTTGAGTATAAAGTAAAACAAGGATGAAGCAGAAGAGTGGCAGGCTGCGGTAAATCCATAAGAATGAATGGACGCAGCCAGCACACAGGGGGTTAAGCGGCCAGACGCCGGCAAAGTCTGCCGCTTCCATTCATTCCTATGGGTGCATGCTATTCAAAACGGGAGTTTCGAATAGTACTCGCTCATCAGATACTATAGCTTTTCCCACAATGATTGTCCAGTAGCCAAGCATTGTGGGAAATAACCTCCGACCTCGATCCCGCCTGAAAAGATCGGGATTGGAATTCCGATAGCAATCGTGAAATTTATTCGATCACCGATCGGAATCCGAACATTTCCGATCGCGATCTCTCAACCCAAAACAGAAAACACGTGTAAAAATAAGACTCCCATTAACTTCAATGACACGTTTTTTGACACGTTTTTTGGCGCATTTTTTACACGTGTAAAAAATGTTATTAAAGTCAATGGAAGTTTTATTTTTACACCTGTATCCTTTACAAGTGTATTTTGCCAAAATGAGCGTGTGTTTACTCCATGTGAATGGACCCTTAAAGTAATGACAAAAAGATACATTACAGAGAAATAGTCAAATCTATCTATATTTGTTTTATCCAATGTAACTATTATATCTACTCATCAGCATTCTACCTATGTAACTTCATATCTATTAAAGTTGAAATGAGGACAATGGAACAATGCCCACCCACTGGATCTGGAATGGCTGACAGGGGGCCCCTCACTGCCATAGGGCCTGCTGCAGGTACACCCTATGCCTTCTATCTATCTATCTATCTATCTATCTATCTATCTATCTATCTATGTTTGTAGTTAATATGTTCTTCCTGTGTCTCATGTAAGAGGTCAATGCTTTCCACTAAACTGACATAATAGGTATTGGGGTTAAGCGCTATATGTCAGCCACTGATTTCCGTTTTCCAGCTCTCCCTGTGCTTTGAGTCCCTTGAACGACAAAACCATAGTACAGATGCTGGTAATTGTCCTTAGGAGTGTGCACCAAAGAGTCAGCAGAAGGCAGCCCTATCTGGAGCTGACTTTGAGAAACTGGCTTTTCAGAAATAGACTAGCATCCATTTCTAGGAACTGACACACAAATAACCTGCACATGTTCTCTACAGATGGAGGGTCGGTCCTCAGAATCATTTTCCCTGTTGGACCCAAAGATCTAACATTTCCTCTATTGCTTGTAGAAGTGGGAGGGCTGAGCACTGAATTGAGTCTGCAGAAGCAGGGGAGCACATTTTGGGATTTTTTTTTTTTAAGTATGTATACTGCTATTGTGTAAAAAGTAAAACTCATACAGACCCATACTCTACATCAGGGCATAGAATATTGTATATAATGTAACCAAGGGAAGTTTATTATTTTCATATTCACATGTAGCACCAAGGTTAGCGTGACCTTTATGACAAGTCAACAGGATATTTCACAAGCATATTGATGTATCAGTAACTAGTTAGCTTTAGTAATTTTTTTCCTTTTAATGTAGAATAACTGCACAATCTTGAAGAATATTGGCAAGAGATAGACACACAGTAGATCATAGTTACATACAGGCTCTATAAAACCATTATAGTGATCTTTCCTCTATATATTACAGCATCCTGTAGCTGAGCTGCAGCTAATATATAGATATATATTGCATCTTGTACTTGGCAGTTTGCAGCTCCGCTTCATTCCTTTCAGCACTGGCTTGAACTGCATTGAGCAGCGGCTGATGCCAGGCATGTGACTGTCCAAACTTAGCTTGCATCACATTGTACTATAAACCAGCTGACCATGACTTGGCATTTCAGGAATATAGTGATTACAACAGTTTCCAGATATTACATCATAATTTCCCTTAAACCGACAAGAAAGCCATGGGATATGTTTTCATGTTGTTGTACTAGCAGGAAGGAATTCAATACATGGAAACAGAGCAGAAAACATGTTTACAGCACACTTTCTCTTGGTAAATAAAATGTGTTCCTATTTATTTTGTTCTCCCGTTTTCCTAGAGGTTAGCAGCTACTCACATTATGATTTTAGCATCCGTTTAGTGGATCCGTTTAATTGGTGCAAACAGCAGGCCATCCACATGCACAGAGTCAAGGTTTATATTGGAACACATATGAATAATATATCATACTTTTTATTTTGCATCTGTTAAACTGACGCACTAAATGGATGTCAAAAGTATCATAAGGATGGCCCCTTACTCTGAATGAGCAGGGTGTAGGGAATACATAGGAGCAAATCAGGATACATTTCTGGCAAACAAAAGTGACATACATGACAAGCGCTAGATCTATTATACAGTTTAGTAATATTGTACAAAAATGAGGGCATAGCTAAGAAGAATTCTAAAATGCTTCTGGCTGTTGTAACCAGGCACATGTAATAATAATGCACTAAAGATAGGCATCAATATTACAAAGGGGCTGTGGCTTTTATCAGCATCCTGCTTCAATCTCTGCCTTCTATTGGAAACAACGGGAGGCAGAATCAAAGGGGAATCTGCCTCAAAATGAGATCCAGATTCCTGCATGTGAACTTACCCTTATACTCCCCCCTAATGTCCCCCACAGTTTAATAACCTCTCCACAGTACAATGGCCCCCATCACTGCCCCCATATAATATAATGCCCAGCATACAGTGGACACCATGCAATACAGTGTCTCCTTCTAGTGGCCCCATACAATATAATATTCCCCATATAGTGGCCCCAATACAAAATAATATCCCCTTATGCTGACTCCATTCGATGTTTTTTTAATATAGTTGTTAGGCAGTGTTAGGGAACCCTGGAACGGGGACACAAGAGACAGTGAGCCCTAAGCTTATGCCCTCAACTGTCCCTTCCTATTGCTAGGCCCTATCCTAGGTAATAGGCGGCAACCACGAAGACGTTCCCTCCCTGAATATGTGACACACAAAACGCAGACAAGACGAACAACAACAATGGGAGGTCAACTTAGCCAAGGGTCAGTAACAGTCGAGCGATGCAGTGCCAAATCGGAGTCCAAAAGAGAAGTCAGTGAGGAAAGCCAAAGGTCAAGGATAATAGAGTAATCAAAACAGGGACAGTAAAGAGCAAGTATGCGCACGGCAATAGACAAGACAAATTAACCACTTAATGGACAGAGGCAACATTGGCAGAAGACGGGTGTGGTGCAAATGCAATCACAGAACTAGAGCCAAGTTCACACAGTGCGACCAAAAGCTTTAATCCAAGAACCAAACTGCACCCGCCTCCTGCGCCGCAGCACGCGAGCAGAGGGTGGTGCAGTGACCCGAACAGGCAGAGATGTTACAATAGTACTTGCTGTAGTAATACTTACCTCCCACTGCCTGCAGCTTCTAGGCTGCTTGTAATTTTAACAACCGACTACATCCCACCCCTGCTCAATACTGATTAGGGGCAGAAGCCTCAATACATCTGTATACATATGGGGGTCTCTGGTGTGAGTGGTATGATATATGGTAATTTACATACTTTGCATCCCATTGAGAATTGCCTGAAAAATAATTTTTATTATCTGAAAAATATTTAATAAAAATCAGTACCCTCTTCACACATCTTGCTTATCCTTTCTCAGCTGTGAGAAGGTGTCAGGCAGTGTTGGAATCTCGCTATATCTCCCCCAGATTTTTAACTTATGTGTGGTCTGGTGCGGGTCTTGAGTAGGCCTCAGCTGCAGGTGTGAGTCTTTGCCTCATTACTTAGCCAAAAAAGGATGCACATCCTGCACTCAGCTGCAGATATGAGGAGTGAGAGGAGGCATTTAGGACTGTCTGTCCTGTAACCCTGAGTCCGATGAGACAAAGTTGTGCTTGTTTTGTTCGTGTGGCAGCCACAAGTATAGTTAGAATAACATTTCTGTTTAGTTAGGCGCTCAAACGAGCAGGATTTTATTTTGTTTTTGCCTAAGGTTAAGGCTGTATTTTGTTTTACTCATTTTATGCCTGAAGTCAAAGTTTACTTATTTTCACGTTTTTTTGGCTTGCTGCATATTTTGTGACCTTGTCTTTGACTGGTGGTGTCCACACCACTACTTCTACCGAGCTACCTTCCCCACACAGCCTACTTGCTAAGATCAATTGTAGTATGTGTTTTTATCAATGGCTGGACCGAATTACTGTGTAGAATGGACACCACAACATTGGAAGGGCATAAGCGCTAGGTGTATGGTGATGGTGATCATTTTTTGGCAGCTTTACAAGGATTTTACCTTGTCATTTTCATCCTATTTGACAACCCAAAGATTTTTTTCTTTCAATTTTTGTATGCATAGATACCTGACATTTACATTGCATAATTTCTGCATAAAACAATGTCTATTAGGCCGGTAGCAGACATGTGTTTCCGGCCAGCCGTGAATTAATGGCACAGGTTGGCGCATGTGGGATACGCAGATGTCAGCCATATGCACTGACCATGCGTAGGCAGCCACTTTCATTAACTAAACAGGTGCCACGGAAGCAAAGGCTGCAAAATAGGACAGAAATAGGACCTTTTCTATATTTTACAGCCCAGACTGTTGGCCTGCACACGTGACCGCGTAAATAGAGCACTGCTGCTTGATTCAAGGTATATGGGGCTCATGAAGATAGATAAGTGTTGTACATGGCTATCCCTGTAGACTTTGAATGAAGTAGCATTGCGCTTGCACGAACACTGCTCCACTCTATCAGGGGGTATGAGACTCCCGTTCTTATGATCAGTGGAAGTCCCAATAGTGGACTCCCCGCTTATCTTATATACTTTACAATATTAGTATATTTTATCTGACAGGGGAACATTTGTGGCCCTACGGCCTAGTAGCAACTGCTAGCACTGCACCAACTATAGCTACACTTTTTGTTTTGAAAAATACGTATATTATAAATATATATATATATATATATATATATATATATATATTCTATATTTATATTATCAGCAGTCCTGTCTACGACTGTAGAGCATAATCTTAGACAATTAGTCTCAAGTGACAGCTAAATAGATCATTTCCAAGAGGCCACCTACATGGTCTTGTTTTAACTGATATTGAAGATACTTGGAATGCCTTGCTGCTGTGAGGTGCTTAAATGGAATGTGGAGACACTTTGAGATTCGAAGGTGGAATGTTGAGACACACTGAGAGTTTGTTGTGCAAATCTTGGAGGAATGCTGAGTAATGAGTACTTTCTCTAGCTTGTATTATCTTTCACATCCGGTATCTGATGGAACCAATACTAGTGCCAGAATGGCTCGATTGCTGATATTTTCTATATTTGGCAGTACAGTGCCTACTGGTTATACTCATTTGCATGTATGAAGTGTCTGAAGTTACAGTTTAACTCTGGAATGTTAGTATGTTTGCACTGATAGAACTCTTTTCTGCTGTGTCATACTAACTCAGTATCAGTAAGTTATGCAATGCAAAGTGTCAAATGCTCCATGATGACTTCACATGCTTACTTTGCATCAGTTTTATGGGGAACACTGAGATTTATTGATTCAGATCAGTAAGGGATCCTCCAAATAAGATAAAGAGGTAAATGGAGCACATTCCAACAGTGTCTGCAGCTTTGGGATGTACATTTGAGTGTACATTGTTTTTACAGGTCTAGGAGGGCCAATAGACCAAGTCTCATACATGTACATATAATGCCCTTTGACAACCCCAACTTTATATTTGCAGTTTTGGCAGAATTTTCTAACTGTATAAGCTTGCTATTTGTGCCAACAGCGATGGGTAGTGCATACCATTTTCTATCCACAGACCATACTCTTCATCAAATCAGTAAGCTTATTATAGGTTGAGCCACAGTCAGGACCCTCCAAAATCTGCAGGGATTGTGTTAGTGTTTAATGTCTCTATAGGGCCACCACAGGTGAAATGAAGCAGTGACACATGATGCCTAGTGACATGAATTGTTTGTGCGTGTAACAAATCAAATTAAGTATTCCCCTCTATTAATTTCAGAATTCCATAAAGGGGGTTTTCCAGAAATGTAATACTGATGGTCTATCCTGGTCCGGTATTCTCACCAATCACATGTTTTTGGCTGCCGGAGCCAGAAGCAGAAGGCTCCATATACTATGTAGTGGCAGGGTCATTTTACTGCAGCTCAGCTCCCACTCAAGTGATTTTACTTGTGCAAATGATCAAAAAAGCTTGCATACAATTATGTCAGATTGCATCAGTCTTTCAGTATTGGATCTGGTTCAGTGCTAGTTTTTAACATCCAAAACATAGTAGGCTGATCTTGTTAAAAGGTCGATCCTGACTAAACTAAAAGAAACTGATGCAAACAGTCCCACTTTCGTATGTTAATACATATATATATATATATATATATATATATATATATATATATATACAGTATGTATATATATATATATATATATATATACACACACATGGCAAAAAAAATAAGATAAAAACCTTCAATAAGTATAACAAATTTGCACGAGATGCAACAAAATAATCAAACAAGTGAGGGGTGGGTAAATGTAACGCATTAGAGGATACTATAATATAACATCTGAGCTCGAAAAACTGCAAATTTCTCTGTTGTTAAAGGGATATTAAATAAGCATTCTAACTAAGTATGTTTATCTGACTATATATGATTGTGTACATGATATAATAACACTATCTCCTGCTTCATTTGTACATATCATAAAAAAGAATTGGATAGGGGACATATATTAAATGCACTACATGCATACAGAGTTCTGGATGATAGGTCATATAGTTAGACAATAAATCAGAATGGGAAAACACGTCAATGCGGAGCCACTAAAACTATGCAAGATGGAAAGCAAAGAGTTCTTCTCCTCTGAGAGATGTAAATATATACATACTAGCTGTCCATACTCAGCCTCCTGGAATCCCTTCTGTCTCATTTTGTCTTGCGTAGGTGCCTGGAAGCATGTCTCTGGCATGGCTATATGTTGGGTCCAGGACAGTGCCGTAACTATTTATTTTACTACATTTATATTCTTTCTTCCCCTTTTTTCAAGCAAATAGTCATTTCAACAATATATTTGGAGAGCAGGGATAGCAATTTATGTCTTATGTACTTTCAAATTATTATTACATTGTGGCCAATGTGGTGAAATTTGTTTTTAGTAGAAGAATATGATGATAGCAATCTATGTGGTATAGGCACAGTACATGTTCTATCGGCCACACACATGAACATTTTATTATTTGTGTGGCTGGACTATTAATAGTTTCAAAGCAATTGGTTCAATGGGCTGAGCAGACCACCAGGAGAGCCATGTGTGCAGTCAGCCCACCACTGTCTTCTGCTTATACAGTCACATTTTCTATAGGTACAAAGAATTTTATTAAATGTTACGGCTTCTGAGAAGCTTCAAGTTGTACAAGGCTAGCACCCATAGAAGTCTATGGGACAATACTGTACCTTTGTATATATTATAATTTCCAGTACTCTGGATTTCTGCATGGAGTCAAACTATGATGACACATGGCGTAACTACAGTCTACTAGTATGGAGTCATTGGACTTCCAGAGGCAAATACTGAATTTTCCAGAGTAGCATGCTGCAGCCAGTCATATGCTTGGCTGAGAGAGAAAGGCACAAGGTAACTGTGGTAGGTGGTATTTGTTTCTACTGTGCCCCTCTCTTTCAGGGCCTCCCTTCTCTGCTGCATTAGTAGGTGAGTGGCCTTTGGACTCCAAATACAAATTATGAAGCATTTTGATGTAAGTGTGTTACTCCCAGTAAGAATAGTACCTGGTGATCCATGAAGAACACCATTATTGTAACCCTTCTGAAACACGGAAAAGACTTAGGCTAAGGCCCTACAAGACGACCTGCAGCTATAAAGCGTTGCGGGAAAAGCTGCATCAGGAACGCATCGCGGTTCTTCCCGCAGAGCTTTAAACAGAAAGTTCACGGAGTTTTCCTCTGCAGATTTTCTGTTACAATTATATCTACAGGGAAGCCATGGGCATTTCCGTAAATATAATTGACATGCTGCGATTTCCGGTTTTGGAAAAAGCAGCGTATCTGCGCTGCGTTTTTTACCACAAAGTGGACATGGGATTTGCAAGAGTCCCATCCACTTTGCAGTTAATGTAAAATGCTGCAATTTTTCAGACAGCTTATCTGCCACGAGCAAATTGTAGTGTTTCCGACCCGTGGGGCCCCGGCCTTATACAGACGTATTTCCCTGTTGCCCATTGAAGTGAAAATTCTGGCCAATATATTAGCTACTAGATTATCTAGATTACTACTGTAGATGAGAATAGTCACTGTTTCCATAGCACACATGGATCAATTTTCTGACATATAATATAATTTTGTGGCATTCGCTTGGTTTAATCTGATTCTATGTTTTTTATTCAACAAAATATATTTAATTTTCTATAAAATGTACTGTGTATGGATAGCAACCAACTAAGTACAAACAACATTCTTTCTGAAATATGTACGAATGGTTACTATGTTCTATGGCCCAAGGCCTATTGGAATCCCAGACACTGTGAAGGGTTGGTGCAATACAGAAAGGGAACTAGGGACATACCTGACTGCACAGATCGTCACCACCTATTAATAACAACAAGACTAACAAGAATAGACTTTGTAAAAAGTCAAAATAATGAGACAAATGGATGGTGAAAATGGCACAGATGACTAGTAGCTGTAGTGGACATCTGTTGCAATTTGTTATGGTAACTATGACCTAAATTTGTGTCTTGCTCGTGCTAGAACATCAACACAGTATACTACATAGTTTTCATTGCACAACTGGGTAACTGGAACGGGCTAGCTGCAAAAAAAAGAAAAAAAATCGGCATGCTATTTTCCTCTAATACTTTAGAGTTGCCCTAGAACAGGGCTGCCCTAGATTTGTCTCTTCCAAGTCTTATATGGTAGTCTGATATTGTTCTTTATAAAGTGTTACATAACAGGTTGTGTTAAAAAAACATGAAACATAAAACAAGAAGCAAAAGCTGTATTGTACAATCTATCATGTGGGTCCATAGACTAATATACTTCGTGATGGTGTAGGATCAGCCAGGTCACGAGCAATTGCTTCTAGTTTACCTTTTGAATGGTTGTTTTCTGCACAGTGTAAAGTTAAGGCCCCATGTAGCAAGCCAAAGACGACAAATGCTGCAGAAAAGACTTCGGCGAAAACACATTACGTTATTTTCCGCAGCTTTTTCAGAAAATGTCTGCAGAGTTTTCTTCTGTGGACTTTCTGCTGCTATTATATCTAGACTGAAAATGCCAACATTTCTGAAGGTATAATTGACATGCTACAATTTGCAAAATCACTGATGTTTTTGATATCGCAGCATGTCTGCTGCAGATTATATTCTGCAATGTGTGGATGGGACTAGCCAGAATCCCATTCGCTTTGCAAGTAGTGTAAAATCCAGCATTTTTGCAACATGGGGCGCTGGCAGTTTTACTACGGCGTTCTACAGTCCCAGCAAACTGGATGGGCTAATGCCATCCTCACACTGCAGAAAAATATACTATTATTACCACAGACACACCCGAGGTTTCCATATAGGTATAATTGAAGCAGAAAGTCCGCAGGGTTACAAACCTTACAGAGATAAGTCACTACTGGAAGAAGTGGGCATCAGAATCCAGATGGAAGAGATATGAAATGTAAGTCACAGATGTCATCAGAGATGTCTGTTTTCCTGTATTATATTTACCTATATGGTCTTCACAGATCTGTTAGAGCCACTAACTAAAACAGTATGGTCACCGTATGGTGATAATATTAGTATACTTGAGTTGCAGAACCATTTAGACAGCCCCAGCCACCCGTGCTAAATCCCTAGCTTTATAGCTCTTCCTGTGGATGACATCCTTGCATCATCCATTTTTAACGAAACCAGAGACACAAAATATAGAAAATGAAACAAAAACAAAAAGTTGATCTGCTTTGTACAGACAGGAAAGTGCATCAACTACGGACAGCAAACCATCTGCAAATGAGCAAGGGGCTGCTTGTGAATAGCACAGACTTGTGATATGGACATGTGAATGAGGCCTCGGAGAACTCACAGGATTTGTTTTCTAACCTATGACCAGAAAACCTCCTAAATCTGCATACATTAGATGCATTTTATCTGTAAATGTATTCATTAATACAGTATATAAGTGTATGGCATCATTTATTAAATGAAATCTGTAAGATTATTGCCCTAGTCAGACACCCCAATAAGATATTTTGTTTGATAAGATAATCCTTTAATAGTCCCACAGTGGGGAAATTTCAGTATGTTACAGCAGCATAGTAATACAGATACAGGATAATACACAGTAATATATTACAGACGTAGACACACATATGCTGAGAAGATATACTAGGAGTCCATAGCAGCTAAGGAACAGAGAAGAAAGGAGGAGGACATTCATAGTCATTTAGTTCTCTGTGCGGAGTGATCTTCGCTTGGTCTGATGCAGATTGTACAGCCTGATCGTGGTTGGAAGGAAGGACTTGTGATAGCGCTCCTTCTCACACTTGGGGTGGAGCAGACGGTCACTTACAGTGCTGCCAAGTGCCATCAAGGTCTCATACATGGGGTGGGATTTGTTCTCCCGCATGGAGGTCACCACAGACAGTATCCGTCTGTCACCCACCTCTTGTACTGGGTCCAGGGGGCTCCCCAGGACAGAGCTGGCCCTCCTGACCCTCAAACCCTTGTTGTGCCCTATAATTGGATTTCTCTTTCAAATGGGGCACATTTATTAATGTTGTTGTGTCCGGTGATGTGTCAGATTTTTGGCCCATTTTATATTTGCCATACATATACTTTTCCATCAAAGAAGTATACAGTGATTGATGACGCACTTGCAACTTCAAGTCACCTGCTTAGAATATTGATTTTGTCTATTTTGTCCAGGAGTTGGTGTAAAGAATACAAAATAGTCTATTATGCCCCTAGATGGGCCAGATGGACCACTGTGGTATATTTGGTGTATCTTCAGTCTGGCTCCTCTAAGTTTAGACTATTTTGGCCATTATCAATAAATCTGCTCCAATGTTCCAGACTACAACTGTATCAATAACATTGATGGGATCAGGAAATAAAGAAGCAACTATGCCTATATGAATCTGCTCTTTTTATCATTTGTGTGGGATGTTTATTGCTCGGTTCCTGCAGATGACATCCCAAAAACTGTAGAACTATAAACTTAACCATTATGTTATCAAGGAAATCTGGTTATACTGACACACATCTGGAATATTCACATCCAGGGTTCTAGCATTGAGCACCTGCTGCATCTGTTCTGTTTCTTTCTTTTATCATGTAGGTTCTACCACCCATGTAAAATTTTCCAGGACCCTAAATTGTTTGGCAAGGTAAAGAGATAAAAGAATACATGAAGAGGCTTCCTAGCAACCACAGTGCTCAGACCAGATGGGCAATTTGCTTATTGTCTAGATATGAGAGAGATTAAAAGAAGCTGAAAAGCGGAGAAAAACACACTGGATTAGGAGACTGATAATTTGACCTGGTAATTTAAAGATAAACCCTGGTAACCCAGGAAAATAAGAGAAAGCAACAACTTATTTTCCTCTTCTGGTCAGCAGACTATGTTGTGACCAATATTCCAAGAAGAAGAACAAACATCAAGGTATGTTGTGCAACTTGCATAGTTGTCCAAGAGAAAGCTGTTATCCTGGCTTGTCCTTCTTGAACTATCCCCTCCTGACTATCCATGTCTTTATCTGTACATGGCCTTTTTAACCATTCAAAACAACACGCCATATTTAGCACATAAACACGGTTGGATAACAAGTAAGTGAATAGCACGCAGAAACACAACATTATCAGGCAGTTAGATCTTGCTGAAGTTTTCAATTAACCAGAAGAGACATCCCTGTAATGCTGGTGGAGACTGTTCTTAAATGTGTTTATGAGCACTTTGTGCTAAGACCCCGGACGCCTGAGACTCCAATGTTCTCATGTCAGATGATTTCATAGGAATATGTTCCGAATGCTGGCGGAGCTTTTTGCCTTGAGCTTTCTTGGCAGAGATCCCTACAGGATCTTTTTTTTCAAACAGCTGGGCAGCAGCCAGAGAGAATTGTGTCACTCTGAGAAAGTCAACTGGGTTTGTTCCTTGCAGGCTTCTCTTAATGCGTGACCTTAACATGTGCAAACATAATATTAACATCCCTTCATGGGATAGCAAATATAAACTCATCTCACCTTGTTAGACTATAACGTGATAGCAAAATGCGTGCAAGAGAGTCTTAAAACACAACGTTCTGCCAGAAGCACAGAAAAGTCTGGTGCAGATAGTCTGGCACAGAACATTCATATAAACAATAGGAACTTTTAGCAACTTCCAGAATATCGTTGAGGAAAAGAAATATGCCACTATTGTCTCAGTGTGTACAGGCAGTGAAAGAACAACCCCTTCATATATACTGCTTGAAGAGAAGTAGAACGCATTGTCCCAAACATCAGACGCTATCATTTATCCTTTAGTAGAGACGCAACCAATGTACAATGAGATGATGGGTAGGTTTTCCGCCATAGCAGCAAAATAATCCTTAGTTTTTATTCTAAGGTTATATAAATATCAGGGGTGTAACTATCAGGGTAGCCCGGGATATTAGGGGGCCCAGCGAAAGCCGCTACCACTGTGGTTTTTACTCCAGCTGGCTGTTATCGGCTGGAGTAACGTGACCTATTTACTTACCTCTCCTGGCTCCAGGCAGGCTTCAAGCATACTTGTGTGACATCCCTGATGTCACATGACCAGGGCCTGCGCCCTTATGCATCACGAGGCAGGCCTGGGTCAAGTGCCGTCTCATACGTCATTGAAGATAGCCAACATTAGCAGGGACCTCATCGAAGCCAGGGATAGGTAAGTAACAGTATTTTTTATGTTCGTACCCTCTCCCGGGTCTCTGATATACTCAGGGGTCTGAAAAGATCCCCAAGTATAATAATTGTTCATGGGTGTCCACAATGGGACATAATACTGTGTGCAGGGGCCACTATGGGAGATAATACTGTGTAATGGTCACTAGAAGAAATAATACTGTGAGCAGGGGCCACTATGTGGCATAATAGTGAGTGCAGGAATGCGGGGGGGGGGGGGGGGGTTGGTCAGTTGGGGTCTTTGGCATTGGTCAGCCGGGAGGGGGGGGTGGCCATGTCAAAAGTTCGCCATGGGGCCCCCAATTCCTAGTTATGCCACTGATAGATGCAATTTCTCTTTAGATCAAGGCATAAACATACAACAATGAAACATGGCGGACCATATAATGCTCTGCTCCTAACTCTTTCCATTTTACACTGGTTAAAGGCGTTGTCCACTTTCAAACTAATATTGAGAGACAAATGTTATTGTTTGTATAATAAAAAGTCCTACAATATTCCAATATACTTTATCAATTAATTCCTCACAGTTTTCTAGATCTCTGCTTGCTGTAATTCATTCTGCTTATTTCTAGTGGATAAAAATCAGTCCATGGTCATGTGATGGGATACAGGTGCACAGCTCGTTACCGTGCAGATGTCTGATCACTATGCTGTGACTAAATCGAGCCGTGTACCTTTGTTCATCACATGACCATGGACTGTATATTACATGACCTTGGACTGTATATCACATGACCTTGGACTGTATATCACATGACCATGGACTGTATATCACATGACCTTGGACTGTATATCACATGACCATGAACTGTATATCACATGACCTTGGACTGTATATCACATGACCATGGACTGTATATCACATGACCTTGGACTGTATATCACATGACCTTGGACTGTATATCACATGACCATGGACTGTATATCACATGACCATGGACTGTATATCACATGACCTTGGACTGTATATCACATGACCATGAACTGTATATCACATGACCTTGGACTGTATATCACATGACCATGGACTGATTTTTATCTTCTGCAAATAAGCAGAATGAATGACAGCAAGCAGAGATCTAGAAAACTGTTTGGAATTGATACAGAAAATATATTAGAAAATTGTATAACTTGTGTAACTCCATTGCTAGGCAGTGTGAAATATAGTTGAAGTTGGGTTCATACTAGTGTCAGGGTGTCCTTGTTAGTTAGTCAGGGTACACCAATGGAGTCCATCAGGTGTCCATTCATTTTAAATGAAACCACTGGATGAAAAAGTTTCTATTGAAACATTAGTCCTTGTCACTCATGAGGATGAGCCTACTTTCCCAATTCTTTTTGTAGTTGCCCA
Source organism: Leptodactylus fuscus (assembly GCF_031893055.1). Lineage (NCBI taxonomy): Eukaryota > Metazoa > Chordata > Amphibia > Anura > Leptodactylidae > Leptodactylus > Leptodactylus fuscus. Next base: position 137,688,684 of record NC_134265.1, read on the forward strand.
TGTGTGTAAAATCCTTTAAGCCACATGGTCCAGTTTTTACTTAGGCCTGGTGCAGTGGTAGCTGAGAGCCCTTTTCAAGAACGGTTATGGGTCCTTGTTTTTGAATAGCTTGCCATAGAGAAACCCTTTATCTCAATAAACAACCCACAATCCAACCTAAGTGGTAGCCATGAAGTTCATTACCTTAGGCATTTACCTGTATTGTAATAGTCAGTAGACAGATGTGTAGGTGATAGGGCCCCTTGGTCTACTGGACCCCTGTGCAGTTATGGAGGTTGAAGCAATAGTATGTTTGGCCCCGGTTAGGTATATGCATTGTGTTTTCACTGTGGTAATGTGTAGCATAGTTCAATGTATATACCTACGGTATATGATAAGTTGAAAACCTTTGCTTTACTGGCATAGTAGAAATGTGCTACACAAAACTGCAATTAAAAATTGCATGGAGTTTTACAATACAAAAGCATCACGTAAATTCAGCCTTAAGAATCAGATAACATTATTCATGTGATGCAATTATAAAGTATAGTAAAACAATGGCAACCATTACATGAAATAGGTACATTATATGATGTTTATAGTCTTTGGACCAACCCTAGTAGAAAGCTTGCTGCTTCTAGACTATTTTTTACGTAGCCTGTTCCATACTACTATATTTGCAAAACGATACATATAATTCAGTGATATAGACTATAGGCCTAATAAATGTTGTAAAAATTATTGAAAATTAATAAATGATAAAATGCTTATAATATAACGATTTGCTTGGGAACAAGAAACACTGGGAAAAGGTGCAGTAAATCTAAGTTAAAGCTCAAAGTAAATTAATGACCAATGAAAGTAAGAGACGTACATGCCATTCTATTACGTTTCAGCTCTGTGCATACACACCATATTAAAATTCAATTAGAATCCTCTTACATCATAAGATGTCCCTGGCAGCACTATCAGTGTATTGGCCAGAGTAATGGAAATTGTAATGAGGAGATCACTCATCTAGATGAGATTGCTCCTGCTCTACCCAACAGATGACCATGTTTATTAGTGACAGACAGCACTGACCTGTATACAAATTGTTATGTACAACTCTCCCGAGCTACTTGTATAGCCTGTCTATCTACTAGTAAATACATTTCTGAAATACAGTATATACTGTCCATAACATTTACAGCTAGGTGGTATGTCTTAGGTACGTCAATGCAAAACTGACATGACACATAAGAAGTATGCTCAGTGTTTAAGAAATGAAGGCAGTGTGCCTTAGGTGCCTAAAGGTATATAAACCAGGGCATGAGACACTTTCAGGTCATTTCATATTGTTATCACCTATGTTTGCTGAAATGTAAACGTAAGACTTGTACAAATTCCGTCCTCATGGCCTGAAAAGTACACTGCGTTATTTCAATGCAGACATCATATATTGCTTACAATAACTAGTACAAATGAGGGTGTGGAGCTTTCATAAGACTGCAACCTATTACCCTGACACATTATATAGAAAACTTAAAAAAATTGGTAAGAATTAGAAAAGTAGATGGGAAGTTGCAATAGCACGCACTAGAAACTTTACTGCATGCAAAGTGACCATAAATGTTGAAAGTCACAATATCTATTTTTTTAACATGAAGATATTTACATAGTTAAAGGGATTTCCCACAATATGCACCTATGCCCTTTCCATAGGATACAAGATTATCATTTTATTATTTATAATTTTTAGAACACCATTACTTCTATGGCGCTGTACATTTAAGGGTTTACATACAGTACACAAATTACATAAAACAAATACAATACTAACAGTGACCAACTGACACAGTGGAAACAAAGGCCCTGCCCGCAAGGGCTTACAATCTATGAGGGAATAGGGATAGGGATAGTAGGTGAGGGTAGAGGATGTTCAGATGGTGGTGTGGTGGTAGTAGGGTTATTGAGGACCTTCCTGAAGAAGTGAGTGTTCAGCGTCCTCTTGAAGCTTGTTATTGTGAGAGACAGTCTTGTCATGGGAGCAAGTTCCAAAGTATGGGAGATACATGTGAGACATATTGGAGGTGGTTGTGTGAAGAGTGAATAAGTGCAGAATGGTTTAGGAGGTCTTGAGAGGATCAGAGATTATGTGCGGGTCGGTAGCATCAGGTTAGGTCAGAGATGTATGGAGGGGACAGCACGGTGGCTCAGTGGTTAGCACTGCAGCCTTGCAGCGTTGGAGTCCTAGGTTCAAATCCTGCCAAGGGCAACATCTGCAAGGAGTTTGTATGTTCTCCCCGTGTTTGCGTGGGTTTCCTCCGGGGACGCCGGGTTCCTCCCACACATCATAGACATACTGATAGGGAATATAAATTGTGAGCCCTATATGGGACAGTGACTGACAATATCTGTAAAGCGCTGCGGAATATGATGGTGCTATATAAGTAAGCATAATAAACAAATGATAATGGATAGTTTTGTATGTGAGCATTAACATTTTAATGATGGGAAATGGATAGCCAGTAGGGTTGATCCGATCTTGAAATTTCAGGATCGTTTCTAAAATCCAATTTCCGATCATTTTCTATTCGAACCTGATCCCGATCCCAATCCCAATTCTGATCCCAATCCCGATCCCAATGCAAGTCAATGGGATTTTTTTAATAATCGAAGATCGGATTTTAAAAACGATCCTATTCACTACACAGCATGTAGTCCAAAAATTGTTTCAATTTTTGGACTCCACACTGTGTAGTGATTAACCCCCCCTCCCTGGTTTTCGCTTACCTGCACAGATGCGCTGCCGCTCCCAGTTCTTCTTGATCCGGTCTTGGTCTCTCCTTCACAGGCCTTCAGAGTGCCGCCAGCTCCCTAGGCTAGTGTTAGAGATGATGGTAGTAGGCGGGGCTTGTTGTGGCTTAGGAGGATGTGGGCGGGGAGACGTGAGTGCATCACTCACGTCTCCCCTCCCAGTACCCGCCCACACTCTCCTAAACCACAAGGGGCGCAAGGTGCTCTGAAGGCATGTGAAGGAGAGAGGACCGGACCAGAAGAGGGCAGTGGCAGCACTTCTGTGCAGGTAAGTTGAGCAAAGTTTGCGAGTAGATAGATACTATTGTATATTGACTTGTCTAGTAGATAGACAAGTCAATGTACAGTAGTATCTATCTACTTCCGAACTTGCCTCATTGTCCTCACAGCAGCGCAGCACACATTGATTTACCGCAGCCTGCCACTCTTCTGCTTCATCCCTGTTTTACCGTATATTCAGCTGAGTATACGGTAAAACAGAGACGAAGCAGAAGAGTGGCGCTAAATCCATAGGAATGAATGGACGCAGCCGGCACGCAGGAGGTTAAGCAGCCGGCCGCTTCCATTCATTCCTATGGGTGCTAAGCTTTTCCCACAATGATTTGCCAGTAGCCAAGCATTGTGGGAAATATCCTCCGATCTCGATCCCGCCCGAAAAGATCGGGATTGGAATTACGATCGCGATCGTGAAATTTACTTGATCGCTGATCAGAATCCGAACATTTCCAATCCCGATCACTCAACCCTAATAGCCAGTGAAGGTATTGGCATAGGGGAGTGGTTGATGAGAAATGGGGGGAGAGGTGGATTAAGCGAGTGGCAGAATTTAGTGTGGACTGAAGGGGAAGGAGAGCATTTGCTGGGAGACCATGGAAAAGGATGTTACAGTAGTCTAAACAGAAGATTATGAGAGCCTTGTAGTTTAGTTTCAGGGGTGAGAAAGGAGTGGTTTCAATGAATGTTCTTGAGTTGAGATAAGTGTCTGAGCACTGTGTATTCAACCACTGAGACCCCTAGCAATCAAGAGAATGGAGGCCTGCAAGTTCCCCCATGTTCCTATGTGAAAATGGAGTAGTGGTGTACATAAGTGGGTAGAGGGTCATTTATGGGACTTCTGGGATGATTGTTTCTGTCAGTCTCATAGAAATGAATGGCGTGGCAGCTGAGCTTGCCCATAACTATTCCATTTACATGAGGCACGTTTATGATGGAATGATGGAATATATTTCATAGTATATGAAGAAATTGCTGGTTGCTTGGTTTTGTGTGGTATTGTGATTAGCTCTATTCACTTACTTGGAGCTGATCTACAATACCCCATCAGTATGGTAATAATGCATTGGTATGGGTCTACTTCTTGAAGAAAGTACTATAGCTTTCCTAATCCTGGAAATCCTGAATCCTCATTGAGCTAAAAATTTCAAAATGGCTGCCAACTCTGCAAAAGTGTACTAAGACCTAAAGTCTGCCCTCTTCCTACTCTGGGTTACAGGTTATTTACAAGCAATAAAGTCACACAATGTTCCAGAGTTTCCTAATTTCAGAGAATACGGCTAATATTTCCAAAGGAGGGGACAATACCAAGGCTTATTATTTACTACCAGAAATCTCTACCAGTATAATCAGTGCAGCAATTCTAGCTGAGAAATGCCCTGTTGGATGCCAACACTTCAGCCTAATGTATTATTTCCATGTTATTATTTATTCTGTTATAGTGCACTCCGTTCTATTAATAACTGCAATGATCCACAAGTGGGATATTTGTATACAGAGGAGACGAGTGTACCGTCCCCTAAATAACAGCCGCTGTTTAATCTGTTCCTGCTGGTACACACAGCCTTGCTTTATTTTGCACCTTTAAACATTGCAGTCTGCTACTGTGTTTGGTTTTGTATATTTATCAAGGAAAATACATATTTAACTAGTTCTAAAATTCGATGTTTCATGGAGCCATGAAACCAAAACTAAAGGCGTGCAGAGGGAAGACATATGTAAATACTAAAGAGGGTGAAAAATACAGACTGGCATACAGTCTTTACAAACTATCATCTATGTATGAGCTCTCACCACTCAGGATATTTCAGATTCCTTATGTTAGTGGAAAACAAGTTGTTCCTTTACTTAGCACTCCATACTGTATGTCACCTATTGCATCTACCCTTCCCTTGCAAGGGCTGAAAATAGTTGATCTCCTTTTCCAATGGGGTCAATCATTAGGTCCTGCTGAGCCTTCCTCGTCCATTCAATGCTTCTAAGCACTTTGTTCAGTAAGTGCAGCTAATATTAGGTTTTGTGGTCCTGAAGATAATACTTTATGTAACCAGGTATACAGAAAAACAAAGCTATTACGTTTTATTACTGACATTTTATTGGATGTCATTCCATACTAAATCCCCAAACAAGTGAAAATAACTGAATGAATGTAATTGTGACATCACAATGGAAGCGACTTACAAAATATAGTATTTGGGTCTATGTGTTTGAATTTAGGAGCCCTTTCCCCCATACAAGACTTCACAGGTTCAGCCCATGAAAGTGTTTGCAAAATCATACCTTTAGGGCCCGTTCACACAGGCACAGAGGGGGCGAGCTGCCCTTTCTTCAGGCAGATGCCATGGCTCGGTGAGCCGCGGCATCTGCCTGGCGGCAGCAACCTCCGGTGTCGGCCTGTTCAGTTGAGTCGAATCCGGGGGAGGGGGAGAGCATCAAACAGGGCAGTCATGGCAGGCGGGTTTTGACCCAAGAGTGACGCGGCTCCCCACGTCACTCTCGGTGCCAAAATCCGCCCCCCCCCCCCCCCCCCCCCGTGTGAACTAAGCCTTAGATAGTCCAATAACACCACCATTTCCTTAAAATCTTTGTTTTTCGAATATGCAAATCAGGCTCAAATGCAATGAAGGCGTGGCAAAGACTATCAGTGCTCCAGCTCGGGAATACCAGTTACATGTGCAGGAATTCAGCTGTCCATTATGTGTTCAGGGGCGACGATTAAAATCTGGAGACAACACCCTTGAGGTCTCTTTTATACCTCCTTTGCACTTGACTCTCATTTGCATATACTAGAAAAAAAACAGCTTTTTTTCAAGAAAATGGTGCAGCTATTAGACTACCTAAAGGTATGATGGTGCTTAGTATTTGCTCTACAATGCACTGGGGCTGGTTTGAAATTGGGTTTCCCAGTGAGTGACTCCCTACAGTCATACTCATCTTCTGGACCAAAACTAATCTCTCAATCCTGGCCTGGCATGGTGAAATATCCACTGCTAAATCAGATTATTGAGACCCAATGGAGGAAAATAAAATATAACTCAAGGACAAGTGTCGCCAATCAGGCTAGAAATCAGGTGTTAGATACTCCATCCAGGTGAGAAGAAATACTGCCAAATCATAGCACTGGTAAGATGGGACTAGCTCACATAGAGAGTGTGCAATACAGTAAAAATAAAATTGCAACGCTTAAAGACGGGTAATTCCACAATAGTGATGGTCACGCTAGCATAGACTAGAGTCAAATGATAATTCAATTGCCCATTCCAGTATAGTTGGATACGTAAGTTTTATGTCCAGCACATATAAATTAGTAGGGTAACATAAAATATAAAGTGGAGATAGTAGATAGTAGTAGTAGTAGATTCCCCACAAAATACTTCCCTGCTAAACAAACATTGGTAATGGTACAGCTGTTTAAAGGGGTTTTCCCATTGCTCTTCTTTTCACTTCCTGTATCCCCCCATGACACTGAGGTATCACAATACTTATGCAGATTAGATAATATGCACATGCTTATAGAGAACAGACTCAGTGTTATCTGTGTGTTTATATAAAGAGATAACAGACTCAGCTTTATCAGCAAACTTCAATTAGCTGAACTGATTGTCCTGCCGGCAGTGCAGTGAGTGACATCATTTGTCCTATCACACAGGTCCAGTGTTATGGAAAACACTGTGTAAATAATGGGAGGAATAAGTTCATATAGCAGGCAAACAAAGCAGCATTTCTAAAGCAACATATTTAGGAAAAGTCTTCAATTTACATAAGCTACCAGTGTAGATAGGATCCTTGAGATGAGACAACTCCCTTAATATATACAGCCAACCCCACTAAAGTATGCCTACACACCACATTGTGTGCATGATAAATACACAATGTGTGCACCATTCAAGCTCTCAACGCATTTCCCGTATTGTAAAGGTCTAAGTTTTCATCAGGAGAGAAAAGAAGATAAAGAACTGGGTACGCAATGACTTTGGCAGTTAAAACTGCAGTTCCTGGTGTCCTAATGGTGGACATATTCTCTTCCAATATAAATCCCAAGGTATTTACTCAAGAGATGCACTGAGAAACCTTATGGACCGGTAAAGCGCCACCTGTTAAACCATTGGTAATCTAGATAAAAATTTGGATTGTCTTTCCACATTGAAGTGGCAGTTGTACCAGCTGTTCCTTTTACTCCAAGGAATTTAGCGAATGGAACATAATGTGACTACACAGAGAGAAGTAAAATTTACTTGTCTCTGTTTAAATGATCCTTATTTCACCTTCAAATTACCAGTACAGTCGAAAAATAGATAAAAGAAGTGAATAGGAGATTATATAATGATTTTATTTCAGTAGTAGTCAGATATTCAGGGCTGTTATTGGCCACGAGCGCCCCTAAGAATGTTCATTCTCGATAATAGTCCTGACTAATAGCGCTTTGCTTATTCATCAGGAGAGCTCTTGTTTTTGTCAGCGAAATATATAATGGGGACTGTGTTGCCGACAAACAAGGAAAGTAAATACAGGAGAACAATTATATTAGAGGTTGTTCCTCCGACACGTGCTTGTGCAATAGGAGGTGTAACACTAGTGCTGATCGGAGTGGTTTATCATTGATCATCTCTCATAAAAAAAAATCTGTGTGTCTAATACAGCCTTTATAGCTGCAGGTAATATATGTAAATTTTTACATCTCTCCCTATCTCCAAACAAATAAGTAACTGAATTAAGTTGCCCATACACCTTAGATATCCTCCGACTGCCATATATTCATTCACATTCGGTTTGGCAGAGCAAACGTGCTGTCAATGGGGAAAAGGGAGACACTTCTGCCAGACACCTCTATGAGAACACAAAATCGGAAATGTTGAAATTCAACATGCCTGATCCTTTTTTATTTCAACATCATTTGTCAGGAGGACTCAACACACCACCATAAACATGAGATATTTAATCTTATGAGTATTAGCACATGTAGGCCAGGCATCATCCAAAAGTCAAAAGGACATGTTTGGTGGACATGTTCAAAAAGTGCCATGGAAGTGTAGCCTCGATATATGCAGCTCTATGTCATATTGCTAAATACCATTGACTCCCATTAACAAAGCAGATAATGTAATTTATACTAATAAATAGAATAGGTAATATCTTTTTAGTACATCATCACCATTCTGCTGTTTGAAGAGACCACAGCACTCACAAGTGCTACAGCCTCTTCCCTGAGCTGATAATGTTACATTCATCAGTTTCTTGGTATCTCAGCAATTCAGTCCCATTCAAGTAAATGGGACTGAGCTGCAAAATCAAGCGCGGCCCCTAGATAACGTACTGTGCTGTACTTTGTATTGAGTGAAGAGGCCACAGAGATTGCCTGAATGCTGCTGCCTCTTCAATCAGCTGATTTGTGGGGGTCCTGGGTGTCGGACCCCAGCAATCACTTGATGATTTATCATAAGGTTAGGTCATCCACATGGAAAATCCTGGAAAATCCCTTTAATGTTGACCCTTGTGTTCCTAAATTTTATTGAGGTTTCTGGTATTTTTCACAGCAAATATACTGTGATCTGTAGCAGCGTTCTAGTCATTAAAAATACTGAAATTAACATACATATAAAAGTCAATGAAGTCCGTCCGTGCTCATCCAGGTACATTATCTATATATGCCGCCAAATGTAGTACCAAACACATTGAGAACTTGACCTTGTTACAGCAGTCGACTTGTTGTAATCCTTGTTATGAAGTACTGAGCACATGTTAAGAACACCAATTAAGCGTAATAGTAAAAGAAACCTATTATTCACTGTAACACAACACAGCGCTGTCCCTGTCCGGGTCCCTCAAGGTACGGTAATTATTTTGTCCACTACTGTATCTACGATTCAGCTAATTCCTAAACAAAGAGTAAAAGCTTGGACTAAAAGCAATGTGTTATTTTGCTTGCATCCAGGCCGGCAGCAGACTGTGTGCTGTCATGGCTTTTGCGTGTGTTTTTATGCAATGTTGCTTTGTACTGCTGATTCCTGAGCGGTTTACCTCTGAAAACATTGCTCGGTAACATTTCACTGTTCAGGTTTTAGAGGACACATGTTCAAGTGAGGGTGTATTTACAAATGACGCAGTGACTAAATGTTCAGTCAAAGGAATGGCACATGGGATAGCACTGCAAAATAACAAACATGCTTGCTGGTTAGGAAATAACAAGAATAGGTAAGGATGCATACACTGAAATAAGGTCAAAGCCAGAACTGCTATGACATGCTGTCCTGTAAGGATAATAACTAGAGATGAGCGAACACTAAAATGTTCGAGGTTCGAAATTCGATTCGAACAGCCACTCACTGTTCGAGTGTTCAAACGGGTTTCGAACCCCATTATAGTCTATGGGGAACATATACTCGTTAAGAGGGAAACCCAAATCCGTGTCTGGAGGGTCACCAAGTCCACTATGACACCCCAGGAAATGATACCAACACCCTGGAATGACACTGGGACAGCAGGGGAAGCATGTCTGGGGGCATAAAAGTCACTTTATTTCATGGAAATCCCTGTCAGCTTGCGATTTTCGCAAGCTAACTTTTCCCCATAGGAATGCATTGGCCAGCGCTGATTGGCCAGAGTACGGAATTCAACCAATCAGCGCTGGCTCTGCTGGAGGAGACGGAGTCTAAGATCGCTCCACACCAGTCTCCATTCAGGTCTGACCTTAGACGCCGCTTCCTCCGGCAGAGCCAGCGCTGATTGGCCGAGGGCTGGCCAATGCATTCCTAAGTCTCTGCAGTAGCAGGCTCTGCTACATCAGATGTAGCAGAGCCGAGTGTGCACACTCGGCACACGGTGTAGTTGAGCAGAACTGGCTCAGCACTGCTAAGTCTCTGCATTCCCATAGGAATGCATTGGCCAGTCTTCGGCCAATCAGCGCTGGCTCTGCCGGAGGAGGCGGAGTCTAAGGTCGGACCTGAATGGAGACTGGTGTGGAGCGATCTTAGACTCCGCCTCCTCCAGCAGAGCCAGCGCTGATTGGTCGAGTTCCGTACTCTGGCCAATCAGCGCTGTCCAATGCATTCCTATGGGAAAAAGTTTATGTCACAAAAATCACAATTACACACCCGATAGAGCCCCAAAAAGTTATTTTTAATAACATTCCTACCTAAATAAAGGTTATCCCTAGCTAACCCTGCCTGTACAGCTATCCCTGTCTCTTAGTCACAAAGTTCACATTCTCATATGACCCGGATTTGAAATCCACTATTCGTCTAAAATGGAGGTCACCTGATTTCGGCAGCCAATGACTTTTTCCAATTTTTTTCGATGCCTCCGGTGTCGTAGTTCCTGTCCCACCTCCCCTGCGCTGTTATTGGTGCAAAAAAAGCGCCAGGGAAGGTGGGAGGGGAATCAAATTTTTTGGGAGTTTGCCACGTGATGTTCGATTCGAATCGATCACATCGAACAGCCTGATATCCGATCGAACATGTGTTCGATAGAACACTGTTCGCTCATCTCTAATAATAACATCTGGTGCAAGGAAAAGCCATCAAAAACTGAACTGTAATAATACGGGTGGACTCACAGTTACCAGTACAGGCTCCCAAATACAACACATGAAATGGTGGGGGTGGATAGTGGGGTGCCTCTAAAGGTAGGTTCACACTACTGGTATTAATGTCCATTGCTCTCATCCGTCATAGGATGGAGGCAACAGGCATTAATTGTAGAATACAGACGATGCCCCCTTCGTCTGGAGTCTTGTCTACATTCACTCCCACTTATTAGATGGAAGAAAGTCCTGCATGCCAGACTTTTCTTCCTTTACCAAGGTATACAGACATGGTAGAAGAAAGCTTCCATGCCAGGGCTCTATCCACATACATCACACTATCCCTGTGAAAGTCCTTAGCTCTCATACTATAACAGATAGCGTGAACATCTCCCAAGATGTTGTGTCAGCACTCCTGTTTATTTGCCTACTTTATTCCTTATGCACAAAATTTGATGGAAGGTTCCAGATGGGATTTACCTGGAATAACTCAGTATACTCAATAATCTATCTGCGATATCACATGGCTCCAGTCTAAAATATGACAGACTTACCTGAGTGGATGATGTAGGATGTCTCACTTTATAATAATTCTAACTTTATACCACCAGGCACAAGTCTGGAACACATTTTCCCATTTTTAGGCAGAGGCAGTCCCCGCAGTCTACGGAATCCCCATTGCAGTAAAATTGCAGAGGAAATGGAATTTCCAAAACTGTTGAATTCTTGCAAATCAAAGCATGTCAATTATACCTGCAGAAAGGCTGGAGTTTTCCATTTATGTATAACTAGCTTCTGCCCGCGACTTCGTCTGCGGGTTGTTGGCGTGTATGATCCGCCTAAATTTAGCAAATTGCTGTCGTCGATGGTTTGTGTGCTCCGGCATTTCAGCAGCTCTCAAGCTGTCCTGCTGCTGAACTTGTTTCTTGCACTGTGTCTGTGATTGTTCCGGCATCTCAGCAGCTCACTGGGACGCCATATAATGAGTGTGACGTTGGCGTTGATGATCCGCCTGCTCTGGCATTTCGGCAGCTCTCAAGTTAGCCTTGCACTGAAATTTGTTTTTATATATATATATATATATATATATATATATATATATATATATATATATGTAGATTGTGAGCCCCACATAGAACTCACAATGTACATTTTTCCCTATCACTATGTCTTTTTTTGGGAATATGGGATGGAAATCCATGCAAACACGGGGAGAACATACAAACTCCTTGCAGATGGTTTTATGCCCTTGGCGGGATTTGAACACCAGGACTCCAGCGCTGCAAGGCTGCAGTGCTAAACACTTAGCCAACATGTGGCCCCTTGGCCTGGCACTGAAGTTGTTCCTAGCACTGTGCTCATGAGTGTTCCGACATCTCAGTAGCTCGCTGGAATGCCATATAATGAACGTATTTAGCAAATTGCTGCTGTTGATGGTTTGCCTGTTCTGGTCCGCAGGGATGGCATATAATGAGCGTGTTATTGATGTTGATGATCCACCAGCTCCAGCGTTTTTATAGCTGTCAAGCTGGCCTGCTGCGGAACTCGTTCCTCGCGCTGTGTCCGTGATTGTTGTGGCATCTCAGCAACTCATTGGGACGCCATATAATCAGCATGTTGTGGGCGCTGATGATCTGCCTGCTCCGGCGTTTCAGCAGCTCTCAAGTTGCCCTGGCACTGAAGTTGTTCTTCGCACCATGCCTGTAATTGTTCCAGCATCTCAGCAGCTCGCTGCAATGCCATATAATAAGCGTGTTGTTGGCGTTGATGATCCCCCTCAGCTGCGCTTGAGGCATGTTTAAAATTGAGAAACTGCCAATTTGGATTAAAGGTGTTTGCCCATGTCACTTTGCGGTGCCTGGACCAGATCAGATAATATGCTAATGCATGAACACTGAGGGTTAGCTGAGTGTTTAGACGGAGAGATAACAGCCCTGGCTTTCTCAGAAACTGAGATAAGAGCAGTGTAATAGAGTATATGAACATAAATTAATAACAGTCGTGAATCCATGTCATTTACAGGGATAAAAAGTAGCCTATGTGTTAATCGAGGTTATAATCTATCTATGTACCAAATTTCATTCAAATCCTTTCAGCCGTTTTTGCGTGATTGAGGAACAAATACACAAACACACAAATTTTATAATATTAGTAGGATAGGGTCAGGAAATTTGCAGAGGAAAACTCTGTGTGATAGTCATACCAAGCTAATATCGTCAAACACAAAGATCTGATGAAGGGGTGCGTACTGCATGTTGGCAATCATACCCCGAAACGCGTTATCTAAAACACCAATAAAAGCCTTTTGATTCATTTCAAGGCGTGTTACATCCGATTTTTTTTAAAGGAGCGCAATACGTGGGGGAGAGGGGATATATACGCTCCATTGTTGTTTCTTGTCAAACTAGAATGAAAACACCCCAGTTCTTGTGATCAGTCGGATCACAAGGTCGGACCACTATGGATCAGCAAGTCCCCCCTTCTAGGGAAAATAATTCCTCAGAACAGAAAATTGAGCTGACTGGTAGAGAACGGAAGAAGGACAAAAGGTTTTTGCTGGTGAACTTTGCCAGAAATGCGATATCAACATAGTTTTCTCTTCCAGCACATATGAGAACTTTGTCAACTCATTTCCCCTTTTCCACATTAAAACACACAGTCCAGCAACATAGGACGTTACCTGTAGCAGCCGGCATGACAAAGTCATGCACAAAATAATGTGACTAAAGGTCAGCACGAGTCAAGATTTCCTAACAGCAAAGAGCATTGCAACCTCCTTCAACACATGACCATAACAGAAAAACTATCACACAAACCAGGATAATAAAATATAAGAACTTTTATTACTATCCACTAAAAATCTTTGAACAAATATATAATAACAAAATTTTTAACATAACAATACATATGGGGGAATAAATATCAAAGTACCAGAATACCAGAACAGTCCATAGGTAAGTATAGAGTTGTATAAAATGTGTGTATTATCAAAAAATATGTATATATTGTGGTGCAATTCATACAAAACCATTTAAGGAGCAAGGTAAGAGGTAAAAATACCATTATACTAATATAATTGTTGAAACCACCATTCAGAAATGTAATGCCAATAATGCACTCATACCTATACTGCAGGGGGATCCTTCAACACATGGATTACAAATGCCTATCATGTATATAGTCAGAATTTGCTGTCCCCATCTTTGTATTTACTTATTTGCTACTTGGCAACATGAATTTTTACAAAGTCCTGCTAAACTGACTGAGTTTGTCTATCTTATGAGCAGTTTAGTATACACTAGTCCTGCCATGTTGTCCTACTAGCAACCTATTAGCAAAATAATGCTGTCCTATCTGCAGGTAGCCTGAACAAGGCTAGCAACAACCCAAAATGCCTTGGCCCCCTATATTCAGATGGTTATTTACTATTAACATGAGAATGGGTGAGAAAGATGTCCGGCCGTGAGCGGTGGTGAGCGTTTTATGCTCTCCGCCGCGAAACCGGGTTTTATAATCCGGACACAGAGTCGGACATGCAGTACTCTGTGTCTGGATTAAAAAAAAAACGGTTTTGCGGCGGAGAGCCTAAAACGCTCACCGCCGCTCACGGCCGGACCAGGTCTGTGGTTTCCGTCTTCTGGCATGCAGAAGATGGAAACCACAGAACGTAGACCCTGAATGCAGGTGTGAACCTAGCGTCATGAGCATATGTCTCAAGTGTTCTGAGTTATTTTATATGGGCCACATCCTGCATGTTCATGTTTTTGCTGTCTTTTGTATGTGCAATTAAACTAGCAATTTCTTGGTTCCGGTATCAAAGAGAGTCTGGCGGTTTCCTTTTTGGCACGACTGCACTACATAACTACACAACACTGCCAGTACTGCCTAGGGGTGTGACAAGTTTCTGGGAAGGGGAGCAGAAAATGACATTGGGTATGCAAAATAAATGGGCCTCATCAAATCCAGTCATAAAGTATATCATGCAGTCACCGGTGTAAGACTCAACTGGAGACTTTGAGCTCCATTTTTTCACTCTATGGACTGGTCCCCTTTCCACAGTACCAGCTGTACTGTCCTGCATGAAAAGATTTGATCCTCTGGTTACCAGTCTTGTATTTTTACCTTGAGTCAGTCCATCCCAAATTGCTTGGTAATTTCCTAGTGCTGCTATATCAACATTAATACAAGCGTTATTAGCCATATGGCCATATATTGAGTTTCTCCATCTGGTTTAACTGAACTTCAGTGCAAGTTTGTCTTTATCTCTTTCACCCTCACTGATAATGCAAGATCTTATAGCTAGCTAGGGATATAAGACATAAAGCTACATGACATGGTGACTTCTTCATAAACCAAAAAGTGAGGTATACGATTATATGTATTTTTAAGCACTGTAAACCTGGAGTTTTTGGATAAAGTATTGAACACAGGCAGGTTTGGGGTGTTAAACCATCAGTGCATAAGGACATGCTAGAAAAAAATCTTTAGAGTATACGGTTACAGAGCAATTTTTTTTTAGACCAATAGCAATCTGATATGTACCAAATGCAAAGAAGACAATTTAGGCTGAGGCCCCACTTTGTGGAAATGCAGCTTTTTTTGTTGCACATCTTGCTGCGTTTTTTTTTTTAGCCAAAGCCAAAAGTAGCTACAAATGGAATGGGAAATATACAGAAAGTACTGAACTTATACATCTCCTTGCTGCTTAAAATCCACTCCTGGTTTTGGCTCAAAAAAATCTGCAACAAAAAAGCTGCATTTCTGCAACATGGAGCCTCAGGCTTAATGTGAACATAGACTTTGTGAGGAGAAGGCTCAGGCTTGTCAGATTTCCAATCCTTTATTCTTATGGTTGATACGACACTATCAGAAATATCTGGCAGCAGTTTTTTCCCCTGTCTCTACTGAAATAAACAAGAACTCTGATCAGAGGTTAGAAGGCATATTAATGGGGGAGTCAAGTGACTGTCAGCTATCGAATAGTATTGCCAGCCTTCTTATTTATGGCCAGCGCAAGGCTGAAGCCCCATGTTGTGAAAATTTTATAGTTTCTGCAAAGTGGATGAAATTCTGACTAATCCCATCCACACAATGCAAAAAAAAAATCTACAGCGGAAAAGCTATGTTTTCAAAAATGTTTGAGTTTTTCTCCGCAGCAGCCCAAAAATCCTGTTTTTCCATAACTTTTGACCTATACAACAAAGGCTATTTAGACATCTAGATAAATCTGGAGCGTCTGTGTTTTCACTTTTGAGACTTGAAGAACGGTTCTTAATTTCACTGGATAAGGCCTCTTGCAGATGACAGTGTCTGAGATCTGTGTGCTATCCATGTGTTCCCTGGATGCATCCTCCTAACCCATTCATTTCTAGGAACTACACAGCCAACAGTCTGGGATGCAAAATATAGATAAGGTCCTATTCCTGTCCGATTTTGTGACCCTGCAACCGTGGCTCCTAGTCACTTAATGAAAGGGGCAGCCGAAGCCCGGGTGGCACAGGGGGACATCCGCATGACCCCCATGCGCCACCCGTGCCTTTCACTCATGACCAGCTTTTTGGCCACGGTCGTCTGCAACCGGCCCAATTCTGATGACTATTAGTACAAGATTACAGTAGTCAAGGTTGGGTATGAGGCCAGATGTTATGGCAACACAGCATTTTTGGCTGCCGCGGAAATTAACCAAAAAATAAAATGCAGCATATTAATTTCAGCAGCAGAATTGCAAACATTTTCCCTATAGATTTAATGCTGCCGAAGAAAACACAACACGTTTCATTTTAACTGCGTTTAGCTATGTGGACCTTAGCACCAGGCAGATTTCTTAGAAGTCTGTATAAGCTATGCAAACCAGGAAGTCCAGGCAATCTACAAACCCTGTTCCCTGAACAATTATCTCTTCTCAGAGACTTGCAGAGAAAATCCATGAGAACAAAGCTCAGCACTATTTACTCCAAAACCTCCCTGAACATTTCACTTCCTGGTATATGGCCACTTTTACGGAAAAAAAATCCTTTCCTTAGAATTATGTCACCTTCAAAACAAAGATCATGACAAGCCAGCTGTGAAGAATTCATACTGAAATTGCTCTCCACCCTGCTTCACATCTTGTTCTACATAATACTGCTTTTTCTTATTTCTGGAAATGGATCTGGCCAGGGTCCAAAGAAATACAAATGCAGTGGAAATTTAGAGGAAATACAATGGATTATTCAGTTCTGAGAAACCTCTATCCCAAATGTGCACACGTCCTCATATATATTATCAGCATGTTGCTTGTCTTATCCACACGTTAAACTGCAAGCACACGGTAGGGAATATATCTATCTACTTCACACCTCCAATGTGATATTCTTTTACACACCTACTACTCAGAACTGTATGGAAGGTGTATATTAATCTCAGTCATGAGCTGCAATTCCCTTTCCTACCTATAACACTATATTATCTGAATTGGTCCCTTTATGAGCAATGTCAATGCAATGTCAATGTAACTACGGAATTGGGAAAAACAATGTAATTTAATAGGACATCAATATCTGATCAGTGGAGGATCCAACATGCACCACAAATTACCTAGCCTATGTAATGGCACTGACCCAATATAGCCTATGTAATGGCACTGACCCAATATAGCCTATGTAATGACACTGACCCAATGTAGCCTATGTAATGTCACTGACCCAATATAGCCTATGTAATGTCACTGACCCATTATAGCCTATGTAATGTCACTGACCCATTATAGCCTATGTAATGTCACTGACCCAATATAGCCTATGTAATGTCACTGACCCAATATAGCCTATGTAATGGCACTCACCCAATATAGCCTATGTAAAGACACTGACCCAATATAGCATGTGTAATGGCGCTGACCCAATATACCCTATGTAATGGCACTGACCCAATATAGCCTATGTAATGGCACTGACCCAATATAGCCTATGTAATGTCACTAACCCAATATAGCCTATGTAATGACACTAACCCATTATAGCCTATGTAATGACACTGACCCAATATAGCCTATGTAATGTCACTAACCCAATATAGCCTATGTAATGACACTGACCCAATGTAGCCTATGTAATGGCACTGACCCATTATAGCCTATGTAATGGCACTGACCCATTATAGCCTATGTAATGACACTGACCCAATATAGCCTATGTAATGTCACTGGCCCAATATACCCTATGTAATGTCACTGACCCATTATAGCCTATGTAATGACACTAACCCATTATAGCCTATGTAATGACACTGACCCAATGTAGCCTATGTAATGGCACTGACCCATTATAGCCTATGTAATGACACTGACCCAATATAGCCTATGTAATGTCACTGGCCCAATATACCCTATGTAATGGCACTGACCCAATATAGCCTATGTAATGTCACTGACCCATTATAGCCTATGTAATGTCACTGACCCAATATAGCCTATGTAATGTCACTGACCCATTATAGCCTATGTAATGTCACTGACCCATTATAGCCTATGTAATGTCACTGACCCAATATAGCCTATGTAATGTCAGTGACCCATTATAGCCTATGTAATGTCACTGACCCAATATAGCCTATGTAATGTCACTGACCCATTATAGCCTATGTAATGACACTGACGCAATGTAGCCTATGTAATGTCACTGACCCAATATAGCCTACGTAATGGCACTGACCCAATATAGCCTATGTAATGGCTCTGACTCAATCTAGCCTATGTAATGGCACTCACCCAATATAGCCTATGTAATGACACTGACCCAATGTAGCCTATGTAATGTCACTGACCCAATATAGCCTATGTAATGGCACTCACCCAATATAGCCTATGTAAAGACACTGACCCAATATAGCATGTGTAATGGCGCTGACCCAATATACCCTATGTAATGTCACTGACCCAATATAGCCTATGTAATGGCACTGACCCAATATAGCCTATGTAATGTCACTAACCCAATATAGCCTATGTAATGACACTGACCCAATGTAGCCTATGTAATGGCACTGACCCATTATAGCCTATGTAATGACACTGACCCAATATAGCCTATGTAATGTCACTGGCCCAATATACCCTATGTAATGTCACTGACCCATTATAGCCTATGTAATGACACTAACCCATTATAGCCTATGTAATGTCACTGACCCAATATAGCCTATGTAATGTCACTGACTCAATATAGCCTATGTAATGTCACTGACCCAATATAGCCTATGTAATGTCACTGACCCAATATAGCCTACGTAATGGCACTGACCCAATATAGCCTATGTAATGGCACTGACCCAATATAGCCTATGTAATGTCACTAACCCAATATAGCCTATGTAATGACACTAACCCATTATAGCCTATGTAATGACACTGACCCAATATAGCCTATGTAATGTCACTAACCCAATATAGCCTATGTAATGACACTGACCCAATGTAGCCTATGTAATGGCACTGACCCATTATAGCCTATGTAATGACACTGACCCAATATAGCCTATGTAATGTCACTGGCCCAATATACCCTATGTAATGTCACTGACCCATTATAGCCTATGTAATGACACTAACCCATTATAGCCTATGTAATGACACTGACCCAATGTAGCCTATGTAATGGCACTGACCCATTATAGCCTATGTAATGACACTGACCCAATATAGCCTATGTAATGTCACTGGCCCAATATACCCTATGTAATGGCACTGACCCAATATAGCCTATGTAATGTCACTGACCCATTATAGCCTATGTAATGTCACTGACCCAATATAGCCTATGTAATGTCACTGACCCATTATAGCCTATGTAATGTCACTGACCCATTATAGCCTATGTAATGTCACTGACCCAATATAGCCTATGTAATGTCAGTGACCCATTATAGCCTATGTAATGTCACTGACCCAATATAGCCTATGTAATGTCACTGACCCATTATAGCCTATGTAATGACACTGACGCAATGTAGCCTATGTAATGTCACTGACCCAATATAGCCTACGTAATGGCACTGACCCAATATAGCCTATGTAATGGCTCTGACTCAATCTAGCCTATGTAATGGCACTCACCCAATATAGCCTATGTAATGACACTGACCCAATGTAGCCTATGTAATGTCACTGACCCAATATAGCCTATGTAATGGCACTCACCCAATATAGCCTATGTAAAGACACTGACCCAATATAGCATGTGTAATGGCGCTGACCCAATATACCCTATGTAATGTCACTGACCCAATATAGCCTATGTAATGGCACTGACCCAATATAGCCTATGTAATGTCACTAACCCAATATAGCCTATGTAATGACACTGACCCAATGTAGCCTATGTAATGGCACTGACCCATTATAGCCTATGTAATGACACTGACCCAATATAGCCTATGTAATGTCACTGGCCCAATATACCCTATGTAATGTCACTGACCCATTATAGCCTATGTAATGACACTAACCCATTATAGCCTATGTAATGTCACTGACCCAATATAGCCTATGTAATGTCACTGACTCAATATAGCCTATGTAATGTCACTGACCCAATATAGCCTATGTAATGTCACTGACCCAATATAGCCTACGTAATGGCACTGACCCAATATAGCCTATGTAATGGCACTGACCCAATATAGCCTATGTAATGTCACTAACCCAATATAGCCTATGTAATGACACTAACCCATTATAGCCTATGTAATGACACTGACCCAATATAGCCTATGTAATGTCACTAACCCAATATAGCCTATGTAATGACACTGACCCAATGTAGCCTATGTAATGGCACTGACCCATTATAGCCTATGTAATGACACTGACCCAATATAGCCTATGTAATGTCACTGGCCCAATATACCCTATGTAATGTCACTGACCCATTATAGCCTATGTAATGACACTAACCCATTATAGCCTATGTAATGACACTGACCCAATGTAGCCTATGTAATGGCACTGACCCATTATAGCCTATGTAATGACACTGACCCAATATAGCCTATGTAATGTCACTGGCCCAATATACCCTATGTAATGGCACTGACCCAATATAGCCTATGTAATGTCACTGACCCATTATAGCCTATGTAATGTCACTGACCCAATATAGCCTATGTAATGTCACTGACCCATTATAGCCTATGTAATGTCACTGACCCATTATAGCCTATGTAATGTCACTGACCCAATATAGCCTATGTAATGTCAGTGACCCATTATAGCCTATGTAATGTCACTGACCCAATATAGCCTATGTAATGTCACTGACCCATTATAGCCTATGTAATGACACTGACGCAATGTAGCCTATGTAATGTCACTGACCCAATATAGCCTACATAATGGCACTGACCCAATATAGCCTATGTAATGGCTCTGACTCAATCTAGCCTATGTAATGGCACTCACCCAATATAGCCTATGTAATGACACTGACCCAATGTAGCCTATGTAATGTCACTGACCCAATATAGCCTATGTAATGGCACTCACCCAATATAGCCTATGTAAAGACACTGACCCAATATAGCATGTGTAATGGCGCTGACCCAATATACCCTATGTAATGTCACTGACCCAATATAGCCTATGTAATGGCACTGACCCAATATAGCCTATGTAATGTCACTAACCCAATATAGCCTATGTAATGACACTGACCCAATGTAGCCTATGTAATGGCACTGACCCATTATAGCCTATGTAATGACACTGACCCAATATAGCCTATGTAATGTCACTGGCCCAATATACCCTATGTAATGTCACTGACCCATTATAGCCTATGTAATGACACTAACCCATTATAGCCTATGTAATGTCACTGACCCAATATAGCCTATGTAATGTCACTGACTCAATATAGCCTATGTAATGTCACTGACCCAATATAGCCTATGTAATGTCACTGACCCAATATAGCCTACGTAATGGCACTGACCCAATATAGCCTATGTAATGGCACTGACTCAATGTAGCCTATGTAATGGCACTGACCCAAGAGCCCCTAGCGCTTTGAGCAGTAGACCCGTGAGTGTCAGACCCCCACCAATCCTTATTCAGATGTTCACATTTCATAATATTTATAGCGTTCACAGTTTTCAAGGGCACTATACAAACGTATTCATTTCTATATGTGCATGTACTTTATAAGCATGCATCACATGAATGAAAGTCTATGGGTCGGTGAAATAAAACGGATAACATCAATGGGTTATCCGTTTTTCACAGACCCAGAGACATACAGAATATCGAAAATTAAAAGCGGATCAAGTACGGACAGCACAACATACACAAATGAGCATGGTGGAGTGCTGTCCTTAAAAAAAGCACGGACCTCACACATCCATGGACATGTAAATGAGGCCTCAATCAGAAAAGAAGAGCAGGGTTCCTGAGGGGAATACATATTGCCGGTGTTCTACCTTTCTACCTCCACGGGCTGTATGTGGCAGTTTTGTCAAATTACAAGCTGAAGTAAATGGAAGCCTACATTCCTTTTTAGGGCGTCTCCTTGGCACCGTTTGGTCACAGAACGATCTAAAGAATTCTAACATGGTTTAAAATTATTGATATCATTGTTTTTTATTATCCTCTAGATAGGAGATTCAGAGGACTACTAGATTGATGGGAGTCTGACCACTATCATCCCCTACCAATCATGAGAATTGAGGTCCTTGGTTTCCCGGTGGAGTGGATATTTGGCTGTGAGTGCTCCTCTGTTCAATTCTATGGGACTTCCAGAAATAGCCAAGCACGACAATTGACTTTTCTTCAGCAATTACATAGAGATGAATGGAGGAGTGCCTGTACATATGCATTACCACCACTTGAGTTAAAGGGGGAATTAAGTATAAATCTGTTCTTACAATCTATTGCATCCCAGTCGTTGGGCCCCAACAAAACTAACATGGTGATAGCTTCCATTTTGTTGCAACATGTGTTTGAAGCTAAAGAAAACATAATATAGCATATAAAGTATAGACAATGTAATGTACATCTGTGTCAATCTTCCTAAATTGAAGAAGAGCTGCCATCACCGCAATGTTATAGAATCGAGTCACATTATTATGACCAGAAGCTAATATCCAGAGTAAATACCGTGTAAAGCATGAACAGCAGCTAGACCTACCGCTGATAGCTTTTTAAGTCATATGTCTGCCAACCCTGTTTCATTTTTACAGTGAACTGCTCAACTTTAGCTTGTCGGTTCACCCTCACATACTTTTGTAGCCAACATTCACCTTTGCACGAATGGCACGTAATGCACTGCAGTTTCCATGTCAGTTGTTCCCAAAGGCGCAGTCTGTCCGCTCAGAATATACTTTCACAACAGCAGCAAACAGTTCACAAACTGCGCTGTTTCAGAAATACTGCCACCCTTAACCTGAAAACCAATAATCATCCATTTTTACAACTCTGATAAATCTCCCCTTTTACCCATGACAGTAAGGCTGTATTCACACTGAGTAACGCTGGCGTTTTTTGTGCTTATTTTTGCACATAGCGTGGCGTTAACGCGGCGTTACCCGGCGTTAACGCGGCGCTATGTGCAAAAATAAGCACAAAAAACGCCACCGTTACTCAGTGTGAATACAGCCTAAGTGATATCTGTTCAGATAGCCACGATTTTTATATCCACCAAGCCAACACATGTCACATCACTTCCTTCATGTGCTACTTGCTGACGATGTCAAAAAAGAAGGTGGTCATAATAATATGACTTGACGGTGTATATACACAAAGGTTAAAGACAGGACATGGGTCATTAAACAGTACATCAACATTATAATGGGTGGGGGGTCTTTCACTCAGGATATTCCTCTATGAGCTAGAGTATATACATAGAGCTGCTCTTTCTTTGGTTATCTTGCCCCAACCTTATTTTTTGTGATGTGCAACAGGTGAAGACCCACTGTGTCACCTAACTGGTTTGGATTTAGGCTACTCCCGAGGGAGTTGTCTAAGTGGTCTCCAGGATATTACCTTTTCACCTATTCCATGATGTGGACTTTGTTGCAGGGTATTGCCAGGCCAGGTGGCTATATCTAGGAATAGTCTCATAAAGATGATTTGATGGCTGGTTGAAAAACACTGGTGAATAACACCCAGGGGTCAAATATGTTGAGGTCAGAGCTGGCAGATTACATTTACAGTCACTACTCCAGGCAACACATCAGGTCAGGCAGCACAGGATCAGAAGTCAGGAACAATCTGGGGTCAGACAAGCAGAAGGAATGGTATCATGTGGCAGGAAAGGAGTCAGATAACAGGACAGGGTCAAATACAGGGAATGTGATAGAACATGAGTAAAGTACACCCTGGAAGGAATTAGCAAGCTAGGAACCTATTTTTCTCAGACACCCCGCACATGCCTTGACTTTTTAAGTTACAGCATGGTGGCAAGCACTGATAGCAGAGGTGAAGGAAGGAGTAAGCAGGATGGGGGGGGGGGGGTAGTGGTATGACTAGGAGCTGTGGCTACCAGTATTGCATTTTTGACTAACCTGACCGGCTTGTAATACCACATTTCCCATGCAATAGTCAAAAGTATTGAAAAGCAAAAATATGGTCAGCTGCAGCTTCCTCCTGTGATAATAGCTGATCGAAGATGGTTTCAAAAGCAAGACACATGATCGTCCAGCCAGCTTCAGTTTTAAAGGGGTTCTCGTGATGAAACAACTCTTTTAGGTTATTGCTACACAGCAATTTTGGCCAAGATTTCCATCACATGACCAATTTTTGACTGGTCACCTCTATGACTCTTTCACAAATGTTAATGACTGTATTCACATTGCGAGCCTGAGGATGCTGCAACCATGACTTCGAAGACGAACATGGCTTATATTGACTTACTGAAAAGCAAAGGCTGAAAACTATGCAATATAAATAAAGTATGCTCTCCTACAACACATGTTCAGTACATTTGCACTATTCAATGATACATACCCTGCATACTCTTGCTCCTATTTCAGACTGGCTATTCCAAGTGCGACATTCTTGTTAACTGTGTATATACCAGCCTATTGATATAAACCCACATAACATGAACACAAAATGGAATATTAAGCCAGGGTCACGTTACATATAGTTACTTCTGCTGTGGACATTTTTATATTGTAATGTGAAGAAACTGAAACTCTTTTCTTTATTTGGCATCAACTTCTAGAAAATTGGCCAAGCCAACAAATTCTTGTAATGACACAGTACAAAATAAGTATGTTTTTAAATAGCAGGCTACCGTCGCTTGCCAAATAGTGATGTTAGATTTAGATGCTGGCAAACTATCAAATGGACATATAAATGCTGGGTTTGGCTGTCTCTGTTTACTGTAAAACATTATGTAAAAGACAAGATACCTGGAGAAGATGAATATCGGCGCCCCTGGTAAAGGTGTCCTAACCTATTGTCAGCTATGAAATGCTATTGGTCATATCACCTTTTTAACACTGTCAAGATGGGTGATATACAGCTGATAACTAGCAAGGACACATCAAATGCTAATACCTACAGTGAAAGAAGTAACCAGAATGCCAAGAGATGTAGCTTTGAGCCACATGGGCCAACCACCTCATTGACAATGACATCAATTGCAATTACATAATTGTTTAATTGTCATTATATGTATTTACCAACTACACTTACTACTTACAGGACTCACATTATGTCATTGGATCCTGTGGGCCCCCAGAATTACAACATAAGTGAACCCTGTGTCTGCTAAATTGCTGATTATCTTTCCATCAACTGATGGCTACATGACCATTTTTACAACCAACTTTTCATGTTAAATATATTTTTAACAATTATTGATGATATTTTAATGAATTACCTATGTCTATTTCCATCTGTTTTAAAGAGTACGATATCCTGCAATTTTCAGTCTGACCACTAGTCATAACAATAGCCTGACACCAATTCTGTAGGATTTTTTTCGGTACTTTTCCGTTATCGGGCTAGCATCGCAGTTCATCAGGCCAGCAGTTCAGCAGTTGGCGCTATTCTGGCAATTGGCCAACGAAAAGTAGTGAAAGAATTGCGTTGACACAACTCATTTATTTCATAATATAAGAAATAGTATTAAACTGGAGGTATGAAATCAGCAATCTATTAAGTTAACCGGAATTGGCACGTTCATTTCTTTCACTACTTTTCGTTCGCCAATTGCCAGAATAACGCCAACTGTTGAACTGCTGGCCCGATGCTGGTCCGATAACAGACTGCTGACTGCTGGCCTGATGCTGGCCCGATAACAGAGCCCGATGCTGAACTGCTGGCCCGAGAACAGAGCCCGATGCTGAACCCAATGCTGAACTGCTGACTGCTGTCCTGATGAACTGCGATGCTGGCCCGATAACAGAAAATTACCGTTTTTTTCTTTGCAATAGCAGCAGCGGTCACCTCATTTATATCACAGGATTTGAATAAATAATACCACTGACCAGCACTGCATCTACTACTTACAATAGATGATGTTCCAGCTTATCTACTCCCCAAACCCTGAATCCAATGCTGTTCGCACAGCAGAGGAGAAACTCTGGCAAGATGGCATCCAACCATCATGTGTAGAAATTGGGATAAAATGTTTATATTGAAAAAAAAAAAGCATATTAGAAAAACAATCATATATTTAACTATATGGTTTTAATAAATAATAGCAATGTAAAGGGGTTTTCTGGAAATCGCTATAAACCTTATTTGGACCTACAAGTGAAACAATAATATTCGCCACATACACTACAACTTTTTGCACATTGAAACTCCCAGAATACAACTCTTTAAAACTGACCTTTAGGGCTCTAAGGGTAAGGCCCTATGTAGCGAGCCACAGCCAAAAATTGCTGCGGAAGACTTTCTGCAGTGTTTTTCACAGAAAGTCTGCAGAATTTCCCTCTGTGGACTTTCTGCCCCTATTATACCTATAAAGAAAACACCAGTATTTCCATAGGTATAATTGACATGCTGGGATGGATCATCAAAAAATAAGTAATGTTCTATTTTTATGTGTTTTCACACTTAAAATGTAGGAGGGATCTGTGAAAATGGGCACCACCTTGTTAAAAAACTATCATGTATAAGTACTCACATACAACTCACAAAGCTAAGACCAACCTTTACTGTCTGTACATAGAACCATCATGCTCATATTGGTGAGGACCCTGTTTCTACATAAATAAACCCTACCCTTAAAATAATCCCTAACCTGATTTTACAGGATTTTTAGAGTAGGCTTAAAATCCCAGCCCTACGCCAAAAATAAGCCCTAGTTACAGTTAGCGCCTCCTGCACTAGGTTATGTCACGTGACGTCACAGAGTTGGAGAATAGGCATACCATAGCTCCCAAACATCCTGGACAAGTGCCCCGCTACCTCCTGAAACAGCAGGGCAAAAGCCGCCCACCAGGTCCAGAGTCCTGCCTCCAAAGTGCCGCCTCCTGGGCACTCCTACTTCCCAACTGTTACTATGCTGTGGGCTTGGCTACCTACGTGACCAAATGTCAGGTGCCACCCCTGCTTGCTTCCACAAACACAGTCACCCCACTACAGCACCTCCCTCCTAGCATAAAGGGGAGCGTAAAGTAGTTTGGAGAGAGAAAGCATGCCAGTAAGTGTAAGACCCACTGGCACTGCACCATCAATCATGAATCTAAGTTAGAGTTGCTAACCCTAACCATTTTACAAGATTTGTCCAGAGGGAATTAGAAAAGATTCTGATTTGCTATGGTGCCTGAAAAATAAAACCTACCCCAGAAATAAGTCATTGCCCTTTATTCCAGAGAAAAAAATAATATAAGACACTGTCATATTATCGGAGAAAAACGGTAGTAGGAAGCGACTGTCCATGCAACAATATAATTTGTTACAAGTCATGGTGAATTAAGAAATGACTTGATCCAGAATTAGAACAATGGCAATGCTTCAGTAAGGAATATAGTATGTGTCACATTTATAAGGAATGACAATGACTCCCTCTTTACCACATTGACGCAAACAAGCTTTTTCTTTCCTTACCTTGGTGACAAAAATATACTATGGTGACCAAATATGGAACTATTGTGTAATTACAACGTAAATGAATTAGGAAAAGTTCCCTTTTTGACTAAAAGTTAATGCTGTTTGAAGAAGGAATCCCCGTTCCACCCACTGGCCTTGCTTCCTCTAATCTGCAAGCTCGGCTGTTTGCCTTCATGATAAATGTGAATTGTCATATGGATGTATTTCTAGCAAACAAGTGACTTGGTGGTGAAAATAAAAACTGCCTATACAGCAGTTATCAATTTCAACATTGTGATATATAACTGTTAACCAGTGGCGTAGCTATAGGGTGTGCAGCAGTAGCAGTCAGTACTGGGCCCTGGACCCTGCGGGGGCCCCAAAGATCTCTCTGTCACATAAAATATAATACTATGGTAGATGGCACAAGGTAAGCAGAGACCTCATTTACAAATTTTGCATTGGGGCCCAGGAGCTTCAAGTTATACCTCTGTTATAAACAGGTATTGAAGGTGCAGGGCCAAGACAGTAGGTTATTTATGAATTATCTCATTGCAATGAGAACCTACTGACAAATGATGGTCAAAGTCAGCTGTGAGTGAGGCTGCCTTCTGCTGGATCTCAGAGCCCGGGTCCACCGGGTAATCCTCAGGTATTGTCATAAAGAGCCAGTTTGCCCCTGGATATTAAATAATCATCTGACACAATCAATGGTATTGATATCTTCAGTTGTCTGATGATAATTTTGAGTGCACTTATAAGTATGTCCTGGTGTATGTCACTCATGATGGTGCCCACTCAGAAGTAGAGCGGGTGCAGTATACAGTATGTTGGGTCTCTTTGGTTTCATACAGCAGGGACCCTGTGCTAGATAACTCTGACCATATGGCATTTAGCCATGGCATCTGGGTGGTTACTTTAATTTTCTGTTTGATGCCTGGCAACAGGATGACCCCCCCCCCCACCTCCCCCACCATGGCGACCTTCCCATTACCATCCATTTTTTACATGGATAATGCAGCTTTTCTGCAGCTCTTTTTTTCCTGCAATGTATGGATATGAGTAATGAAATCTCATTCACCTTGCTGATACTGTAAAATGTCAAAAACGCTGCAACTTAGGGCCTTAGCGTGCAGCAGGCTTCAATACCTACATAGCCATTGCAGGTTGAAGTCCCCTGGGAAGCTAAATTTTTTTTTAGGCTGCTAAAACACAACATTTTACAGTATTTGCAAGGTGAATCGGATTCTGGCTAATCCCACCCACACATTGCATAAAAATGGGAAATGTCACTTATAGCTGTGATAACACTGGTGTTTTTCCTATAGGTATAATACTGCCAGAAAGTTTGCAGAGGAAAACGCTGCGAAAACACGCTGCTAAAAAAAAGTGATTCATTTCTGCTGCATTTTTTTCCACAGTGTTTTTTTGCTGCCTTTCAGTACATGGGGTCTTAGCCCTAAAGGTTCAAGTCACCCCCATTCCCAAGTGCAAAAATGCCCAACTATTCACAACTTCATACATTTCTCAAAATGGTATCAATAAAAACTAAATTTTGACTTGCACAAACAAAGGCATCTTACACTAAAATCAAAATATGGTGACTCTAAAGATGAGGTCACACAAGCACTTGGATTCCGTTAGGGGATTCTGTCCCTGATTCCGCTTGAAAAATGTGGAGAGAAAAGTCCTGCAAGCAATGAAAATTTATGACTTTTGGAAGACGGGTAGAGTAAAAAATCACAAAAAAAAAACAAAACAAAAATTAAAAATGACTGCTTCTTTTAAGGGTTAATGTTGGCCAGCAGGACTGCCCACCATCTAATGTGTGTGTGGCCCCCTATTTACCTCTTCCCCTTCTTCAGATGGCAGATGTTTGGGGAGATAATAATGAGGCCATTGAATTTCAACATACCTGATCCTTTTGCTCTCATTGAAATAAGCTTTACTACCTTTCTTATTAGGGAGAGGGGTTTACTACCCGCTGAGAACACATGCTTGGGGGAAAGCCAGGAAGGAATAGCTGTTAGTTGAACATACGTAATATTTATAGGAAGCCTTAGGCCCAGTTCACATCTGCATTTGGTATTCCGTTCGGGTAGTCCGCATGGGAGCCCCCCGAATGGAATACTGAATGCCTTGACAAGCAGTGAGCTTATGAAAGTACACGGACCCCATAGACTATACTGGGGTCTATGTCTTTTCCACACGGTGTCCACAAGAGCCATGTGGAGAGGAAAGTAGATCAAGAAGTACTTTCCTCTCTGCATGTTCTGTGTAGACACCACGTGAAAAATTCACAGACCCCATTATAGTCTATGGGGTCTGTGTGCTTTTATAAGCTCACCGCTTGTCAATGCATTCAGTATTCCATTCGGGGATCCCCATGAGGACTCCCCAAATGGAATACCGAATGCAGATGTGAACCAGGCCTTAGATGGGTAATGGATCAAGTTAATTGTTTCCCACCTAATAAGTAAATTCAATACATTTTATCAAAATATTTCTTCACCCAAATTATATTCAAAAATAAGGCCTGCAGACCAGCTCTAAGTTACCTTTTCTTTTAACTAACAACTGTGCTTTTCCTCTGTTACGCTTTGTTCACATCTCTGTTGGAGGACCAGAACAACGGACACACAGACTGCTAAAACAACAAACCTCATTGACTATAATAGTGTCCACTGGGTTTCCATTCTTTTGAACTGATGGTTACAAATGGAGATTTCAATATAGATGTGAGCCCAGAAGTATTCTGCTTGAATATTTATGAATAATTGACCACTAGTGTTACCATTACCCCTCTCTAATACCTCTACACAGTCTGACACTATAAGCATTTATAGGACATCCCAACTGGTAACAAACAGTTGTCAAGTTATTAATACATTAATAACATTAATAATGGAACACAAAGTTCTAAGAAAAGATGCTCCAAAATTATTGTTGCTTGAGGAATACAGCTATTTCCTAAAAAAAGATGTCAGGCGAGCCGACAGCTCCTCTATAATTGTTTTCCTATGAAAGGGGAGATAGCTGGGATACTGAACTGTGAATGCCATAAAAGGTGAAGATCGGTGTAAGAGGTTCCATTAGCATATAGACCTTCAATATCTGCTACTATAAAACTAGTGAAAACCAAATAATACAAATATTCATTCTTGTGTTTATTCCTACAGGGTTCCACTACAAATATCGTGAACAACAACAGAACAATATTTGCTTCATGTAAATCAACCTTTAGCAAATATATCTCAAATTGTGACAGTTGTAATACTCAGAATGACAACACTACAATGTTGTGTCAGTTTCCACGGAAGTTCTAGATAGCATTACACACTTCATGCTGCTGTGAATGTATGTGAATGGGTCTGCACAAGATATGTACAGCTGGTCATTCTTCAATGTGCACTGTGGTGAACCAGATTTAAAGGGAGTCTATTATTGCCTAGATCGTTTTTTTTAACTGAGCATATCTTTACATAGCCTTTAGAAAGGTTCAGTGGTTAGCACTGCAGTCTGCAGCACTGGAGTCCTTGGTTCGAATCCTGCCAAGGCAACATCTGCAAGGAGTTTATATGTTCTCCCGTGTTTGAATGGATTTCCTCCCATACTCCAAAGATGTACTGATAGGGAAAAAATGTAGATTGTGAGCTCTATATGGGGCTCACAATCTACATAAAAAAGGCTATTCTAGGCATACCTGTCATTCATTGATCCTCACAGTCAGTTTGTAATTAACCCGGTTTTCTTGATATGCTAATTACTCTTCAAGGAGCACTGGAAGCGTTATCCATGTTCCCCGAGCACTGCTGCGTCATCAGTCGTCTCCATTTCTCACCGCCCCCTTCTTTACAGATGATCCTTCCTCCTACACCTCTTCACTGCTTCCTTCAGAGCATCTAGTAACGTACAGTGCAATTAAAATCTCGCACATGCGCTGTACATGAGTACCTGCTCTGAAGGAAGCAGTGAAGAGGTGTAGGAGGAGGGATCATCTGTAGAGAACGGGGTGGTGAGAAACAGAGGCGGCTGATGATGCAGCGGTGCTCCGGGAACAGGTATAAGGCTTCCGGTGTTCCCTAAAGTGTAATTTTAATATCAAGAAAACCGGGTTAATTAAAAAAAGGCTGCGAGGATCAATGAATGAAATGTATGCCTAGAATAGCCTTTCTAAAGGTAAAGATATGCTTATTTAAAAACGATCTAGCCAATGATAGATTCTCTTTAAAATGCATCGTATACCAAAGCTCTCTGCTACGTGCATGTGCTTGGGAACTACTGCAGCACAATATTGAGCTTCATAATGTACTCTCATGGATGCATTTAGCTTGTACTTTTCAGCTTCTGGCTGACATAGCTATGTATAACACAATACATGTATAGAACTGTTAGCTCACATAGAACCTGCAGCACTTTTCCAGTTGCTTCCAGAAAAGTCCCATGTACGACCGCTACATAACAATGAGTTGGCAATACCTGGCTTTATATAAGCCTTACTGGAAGTAAACAGCACATGCTGCCCCAGACTACTGCAGATACACAGTATGTGGTCACATGATTGAGCGGTTTCACTTGTTTCGTAACTCTTTCCCTATAGCTCAGGGTTGGCTGAGCAGCTGCACCCGAGCTGTTACAGAGCTGCCTAAAGTTATTTGCACACCGCTCTTAGCTCATATTCAATCTTTTTGCTTGAAACGACCATTTTTTACTTGTTTTGCAGTAATAGACAAAGTTATTAGCTGCAAGCAGCAGTTTATTTCTACACAGCACACATTGTACAATGTACATTAACATTACTATAATACCATGTATTACTGCAGTTCCTATAAAGAGGTTCTGCAGACCAGGACATCATAAAAAAGCTACACTAACAGGATATATAAAATCAGCTCTTAGGTTCGGGAAAGACTGTATTATGATTTAATCAATGGACAAGGTTATGCAGACATAGAATAGATCTCTATGAATCGTCAGTAATGGGGCACACACATAGCAAGTTAGCAGCGGGTTAGTCTCACCAGTGACCAACCTACTGCAAACTACAGTAGCAATATAGTGTAAGGGATTTAAATATATCCCATCCATATACTCCAGAAAAAACCTGCAGCACAATGTGCCTTGCACTGAGTTCTGAGCATGAAGTATGTCAGATATTGCTGTGTGGTTACGGTTTTTAACCTTTGCAATGCAAAAGGTTGAAAGAAATGACTAGACACAGCTGAAAGCCACAGTGAAAACCAGACCTTTTCGGTTATTTTTTTGCCAAGGTCAGGACAGCTGTGAGTTATCTGATGCAGACATCCTGCAGTGGATCCAGCACGTGGCCTTAGTCCATGGCTGAGGCCACACGTTGTGGAAAGGCAGCTTTTTTTGTTGCAGATTTTGCTGCGATATTTTAAGCCAAAGGAATTTCTAATACTTCTAGTTTCTCTTCAATCCACTCCTGGCTTTGCCTCAAAAAACTGAAGAAAAAAGCTGCATTTCCTGTGAGAAAGGCCAGGGCCCCCCGTTGCAAAAACAAAGCGATTTGGATTACCTGCAAAGTCAATGGGATTAGGCAGAAAAAAGTCAGCAGCAGAAATGCAGCATGTTAAATATATCTACAGAAATGCTGGTGTTTTCCGTATAGGTATAATAGAGGTTGAAAGTCCGCAGAGGAAAACTCTGCAGACTTTCTGTGAAAAACACTGAGGCAA
This sequence comes from Leptodactylus fuscus, assembly GCF_031893055.1. Classification (NCBI taxonomy): domain Eukaryota; kingdom Metazoa; phylum Chordata; class Amphibia; order Anura; family Leptodactylidae; genus Leptodactylus; species Leptodactylus fuscus. The sequence continues at coordinate 137,721,973 of NC_134265.1, forward strand.
AAAATGCAATGAACTTCCGTCACAGTCTTTCCTGCAGCATTTTTTGGCTGTGGCTCACTACGTGGGGCCTTAGCCTAAGGTCGGTTGCAGACGATCGTGTGCTGCCAGCCATGAATTAAAGACACATGCAGCACACGGGGGACACACGGATATCATCCATGTGACCAGTGGCGTAACTACCGTGGTAGCAGCAGTAGCAGCTGCCACAGGGCCCGGGCCATTAGGGGGCCCGGTGACAGCCGCTACCGATGCGTTTTTTTAAAAAATAGGCTGTTACGGGCCCTATTCACTTGCCGATCCTGACTGGGCCGGGATCGGCAAGTGACACCGCGGGCCCCACAGGGGCTATCATTATACTCGGGGGTCTTTGCAGACCCCCGAGTATAATGACCGGCGGATCGGGAGAGGTAATAAACATAAAAAACTGTTACTTACCTCTCCGCGATCCTGCCAGGCCTCCGTCCTACTGTTGTCTGACGTCTCTGACGTCACATGAACCCGGCATGCTTCCCGGGTCATGTGACGTCCGACGTCATTAACGAAGGACGCGAGCGGTGGTCAGCACAGGAGAACAGCACAGCACAGGAGCCAGGGAACAGGTAAGAAGCAACAGTGGGGGTTTTTTTAAATGTTTTTATTCCCCGGGTCTCCAATTATTATACTCTGGGGTCTGAAAAGACCCCAGAGTATAATAATTGTTTATGGGTGTCCACAGAGTGACACTATTGGGGTTAATACTGTGTGCAGGGGCCACTATTGGGGTTAATACTGTGTGCAGGGGCCACTATTGGGGTTAATACTGTGTGCAGGGGCCACTATTGGGGTTAATACTGTGTGCAGGGGCCACTATTGGGGTTAATACTGTGTGCAGGGGTAACTATGGGGGATAATACTGTGTGCAGGGGCCACTATTGGGGTTAATACTGTGTGCAGGGGACACTATTGGGGTTAATACTGTGTGCAGGGGCCAGTAAGGGACATAATAGAGTGTGGAAGAGGGGGTCGGTCGAGGTCTTCGGCGTCAGTTGGGATGGGGGGGGGCCCCATGTCAAAAGTTCGCCACGGGGCCCCGCCATTCCTAGTTACGCCACTGCATGTGACGCCTGTGTACTGGTCGTGCTTCCACGGCCACTTTCAAGGGATTTCAAGAGAACCTTCTGTTAAACCCACTCCTGCCTTTGGTTCAAAAAAACGCAGCAAAATCTGCAACAAAAAAAACGCTGTATTTCCACTACATGGGTCCTTGGCCTAAAGAGGTTTTTAGGTTTATGTGAAGCTTAATCATAGTATAATGAAATGCTATGCTATAGTGTGTATAAGTATTGTGTTTTAAATGGTTCCTATGTTCAAAATCTCTGCTTGCTGCCAGTGGAGAGGATCATTCTTATGCAACCAGAGGTGGAAAAACCTATACAAACCATAACCTTTCTTATAACTGAAAGTTTACTGCAGTTTTATCCAGTGTACATAATTGCTTATGAACAAAATACCTAAACAGCAGCATAAAACTCAGGTTTTAACCATTAGTTCAGGTTTTAAAGGGGTTTTGTCATGACATACAATCCACTTTAATATGAGAGCTACAGCAACTATCATCTAGTCATTGTGGGTACCATGCACAAAACCTGTGGCAAACAACTCATTTTATTGCTCCTCTAGAGATCCAAGACAGCCATTTCTTCTTATTAGTATCCCCCATTCTGGCTCATAGAGTAGGGACTTAAGAGAGAACATAGTGCTGTGGCACATGGACGGAGTTAGTCATGGAGACAACTCCTTTGGGGATTTAAAGAAAATCACCAATGATCTATATCAGGAGCAAATCTACGCCAGCAGAATAGGGAGCAGCATTTCCTTAAGAGGTACATGATGTCATTACATCCTGTGTGTCAGTTCTTTATGTTACAGAGTTCAGCCGTCCCAACAGGATACTGACCTTGCACTTACACAACTCTTACACCAGTATTACTGTAAAAGCCCTTGTCCTTTGTGTTTTCCTGATAAGCAGAGCTGTCTCAAAGTTCTCTCTGCACAATGATCAACATCACTAGTATTATTACAATCATAATAATAATATTGCACATAACTAATGTACTGAACGCCTTCTCATTTTTAATGATAGATTGTATTGTTTCTAAAACAATTTGTTTTATATCTCAGTTATATCTGTCAATTTTATATTTACTTTTGTCAAATGAAACATAGTCTAATCATGACATTGTAGGGACCAAGATGCGGCAATCATCTATGTAATTGAGAATGCCAGATATGGCTTCCTACAGTCTTAAGGAGGACCTATCACTAGGTCGCATTAGCCCAATGACATGCATCACTTGATATATGCTGTCACCCTGAGCATTTTGGTGTTTTATTATTCAAAACTGTTCAGCCGTTCCAAAGATATAAGCCCTGTTAGTGTTGTTACAAATGAGATTCTATTATGGTCTAACACTGCATTCAGCAGCCTATTTATCTACGATAAATATGTCAGACTATAACTAGACTATCTACAATGAAATTAAAGTACAGCCTAAAATAAAATATGTTACAATTGATTTTCTTTTATTACAGTTTTTATAAAGCCATTTTTGCACCATGTTCACATTTGCTATTCTGTATGTACAGAGGCATAGCTAGGGGCCATGGCTCTGCATACCATTTGAGTGAATACAGTGCAGGACATTTTGTGAATAATAAGTGATGTCTAGTCTTTGCCACCATGACTGCGTCTTCCAGCAGTGACTTTTCCAGGCACCTGACCCATATTTTCTTCATATCCTCACCTACAGAAAGTATCCATCCTGCTGCTACCCCAAATGATAAAATGTATAGTATAAAAATCTCCTGGAAATGAATACTACCCCTTATGTGCCGCTTTAAATTAAGAATACTTCCTGTGTGCCCCCTTAAATTAGTAAAGCCCCTTTGTAACTTTTAAATTAATATTGCCATCTAAATTAATAATACCCGTGTACCATCAAAAACTAATACTACCCAATACCCAAGATGATAGTTCTCCCAATTATTACGTCCTTGATTCCCCCATGCTCCCTAATGCTCCCCTTATACTAAAGGGTTCGTCCAAGATTAAAAAAAAATATATGCATGCAGCAGGAGAGATGTAAAAAATAAAAATGCATTTATACTTATCTATACCCTCCATTTCTATGCCAGGTCAGCCAACTCCTCCCATACTGTGTGTATCTCATCAATGTGACCACTGCACCCATTCAGTGGTCTTGAGATGTTACCACTGCAGCCACTATGCATACAAAAAACCTCCATCACCTCTTCTTTTCCCATTCTATAGGCCCTATGGCTTACATGGCACCATCTGCATCCAGGCGATATGATGCCATTGCGCCCATTTGTGCCAGGATGTAGATGTATTATAGTTAAGGCTCCTTGTAGGCCAGTCCCCTCCATCCCCATCTTCCCTGATAGTTATGACTTGTTATAAGTCTGTGAACAAAAAGATTATTATTGGGTCTTGGCACCAATAATAATGTCATTGGTCTTCTAAAGGGGTGGCGTTCTTGTAAAAGAGGACCAACATATGTATCATATATATGAGGAGAGGCCTTCTACAGGGGGTGGAATTTTTGTGTATGCTTACTACAATACTGACCCCCAGCCGTGTAATCTTGCATAATTCAGAAAAAAATTGATCATCAATGTGTCGTTCATTCCATTACCTAGCAACTGGCACAGGAACAATGCTGGATCTGCTGAGGTATGTGTGACCTGCTTTGTTTCTCACGTCTTCCACCCCCTAGTATTAGTATTTCTTTTTAGAGCACCAGTAATTCCATGGTGCTATGCCTTTGAGGGTACAGCTCCCACATGGGGTCTTCTCACCCTTCTTACGCCACTGTTAGCTCACTTTCCTGCTCTCATTGGCTTTGGCCTCCATCCCACTGAATGTCTATGTTGCTTAGTACAGGAACTGTGCAGCTGTCAATTTGCTTGGTGCAGTCGTCAGAATGGCTGGTACAGAGTGACACCTTATAGGATTTATTTTGGTACCAAGCCAGAGACAGCTGTGATGGTTAGGGAGCGGATGGCCACATAGCTGTATCAGCTTTTTATGGAATACTTTATTAATGGGGATCTAATGTTGTCTTGTTCCTATTTGTCAGTAATTAATAGAAAACCCATCTCTGTTACCAAGGAAACCAAATGTCTTCAAATGCAAGAACATGTGAATTAAAATCCAATCTGTATGTGTCATTCTGATATCATACAAATGTGAATTTGGCTTAGCTGCTCTAATTGTGTACTTTTAAGAACAGTAATTTGCCATATATTAACAGAAAGATAGCAATAGCCCACAAATGGAAAACGTCAATAGTACCAAATATAGCTGAGATTGCACAATGTCAATACAACTTACACATAGGAATATATGATAAAAAGGAATAGACTAATAAAGGAAATAGAGTTAATAAATTCCAAGAGAAATGCTTAAGCAGTCTCACTACAATAACCTAAGACTTCTATATTCTACATTTCTTTCCCCTGCTTTTTAGAGAACTGAGATTCACTTTATCCCAGGGGTGTAAATACTGGGGTATAGCGGCTGCCACAGGTCCCGGGACATTAGGGGGCCCGGCAGCAGCTGCAACTGCTGCGTATTTACTTACCTATCCTGGCTCCTGCTCATGTCCCACAGCGCCTCCCCTTCTGCGGAGGCTGTGAGCAGGAACTGAGATCGGTAAGTGAGGCCGCAGGCCCATGAACCACACAAACACTATCATTATACTGAAATCTGAAAAGACCCCCCGAGTATAATGATCAGAGGCCCAGGAGAGGTGAGGGAACATAAAAAACACTGTTACTTACTGGTCCTGGTTCACATGGACTGGGCTTGCGTCCTTATGTGTCGCAACGCATGCCCCGGCTCAAGTGACATCTGGTCCATCATTGAAGATGGCCAACATCAGTGGGGAGTGCGCCGGAGCCAGGGAGAGGTAAGTATCATTGTTTGTTATGTTTGTTACCTCCCCTAGGTCTCTGAAAAGACCCCAGAGTATAATAATTGTCCATGGGTGGTCCACAAAGGGGCATAATACTGTGTGCGGGGGCCACTATGGGACATAATATTGTGTGCAGGGGCCACTATGAAGCATAATAGTAATGCAGGGAAGGTTGGATGGTCAAAGTCTTCAGGGGCATCGGTTGGTCAGAGGGGAGGGGTTGTCAGTTGTGGGGACCCATGTCAAAAGTTCGCTAGGGACCCCCATCATTCCTAGTTATGCCATTGCTTTATCCAAATCACGTGATAATGGCAGAGGAGACAACCTGCTTAAATGTTATTTGTGACTAGCGCACTGGTAGCTGAAAGAGGGTTTGCTTATCAATATTATTGATCTATCAGTGGCAATAGACATGACATTTTGTGGATCATATCAGTTTTGATGGGCTAGACAAATTTTAAAGATTCTAGTGACCAGTATACTGTTACCTGATATTTGCCATTTTCCAATATGTTGAATTTGGCATCCATCTTTTCTCGTTTCATCCAATATACGTTGCAACAAATGACATGTCTGTTTGACTGAGTCAGCTCATGGTGATGACAGGGGAGTTGACAGAATTAGCCAACAATTATCATTTATTTGGCCAACCTGTGAGTGTGGGTTATGCCTGGCCTGAAAGTCTCCACTTATTTTAGTAGATTATGGTTATGGCCCCATGTAGCAAAAGCGCTGAAAGAAAAAGCAACACATCACAGTTTTTCCCATAGTGGGTATGCATGTTGTTGATGTCTGGAAATATAAGTTCAATATTATGCAAATTATCAAAATAGGAGTAATTCACCGTTTTGGAAAATTTGGTTAATTTTTTCAATTAAAGAACAGTTTTCAAACTGTAAAAAGCCCCACAATCACATCAATTGGTTGTAATGTGCGAGTAATGTAGCTTTGTATACTGTCCTTTTTCTTCTATTTATATGTCAGAAATTACTAGAACCTTGATGCAAAGATACTAAGCGTGCCCAACAGACCCCATTGATTATAAGTGGACTCAATATGTTCCCATCCTGGAGTCTGGCGTTTTAATGGACAAAATAACACAGTGTCCTCCACTACTTTGTCAGGCATTTTTTTACAGTGTCTGCAATGAAGTCTTATAATAGAGCATCCCATGCTTATGTGTACAGAGCCTAAGGGGAGCAAATACCTTCTTAAGGCTCCTCAACATTACAGAACAGTAAAACTAGCCATTCGGTCATGTAGCTTTCTCGCTTAGGGTATGTTCACACAGCGGAAACCTTTTCCGCTATGTGATTTCTCCGCGTGGCTAGCTGCGACGTGATGCTGATGCAGTGCATCGACATCCCGTCGCGGCATTCTGCTCCTGAGTAGGCCCAAATGAATGGACCTAATCAGGAGGGAGTCTCGATCCATGGACGCCGTGGCTCACTGAGCCGCAGAATCCGAGGGAAGATAGGGCATGTCGCTTCACGCTAGCTTAAAAAAATCACTAGTGGGGAAAAAAAAAGCAAGGGATTCCCATTGAAATGAAAGGGAGACAATTTTTGCAGGCGGATTTTGAGGCAGATTCTATGTCAAAATCCACCTTCAAAAAACTCTGCGTGAACATACCCTTACAATGGTTAGCAAAGAAGTTCCAGTCTTTGCTGTCAGCCAGTGGGGCAATGTGATGATGTGGGTTGCTACGTATTCATTTTTTCTATGGGTCCAGTCTTCTGTCCCTGACAAAAGCTAAAATGTTCATATCAAATATTAATCCACACTGAGGTCTTATCGTGTGACCATTTAGGAGGAACACTAAGTCTATGGCTAACAAAACTGTAACATGACACAGACAATGCTGTGGAGATCCATTGTGTGTACATGGACAGGTGCTTTCTGTCAATTCTGATGTCAAATGAAGTGTGACTGAAGCCTCATGTAAAAATATTTAGAAATACTCGGGAATATTTGATGTCCAGCTAGCTTTCATGACCCCACTCTTCGCTACGGTCTACCCTGCAGCTATAGGAAACAGTGGCCTTCTTGTTGTCAGCGCACATACAGTGACATCACATCACTCCGCTCCAGCTATCCTGACCAAGCACAGCTGCCATAATCCACAGCAGCTGTCCCTTCTTCAGGAGCCTGACACACTATGAAGTAAGGCTTTACAATACAGTAGTATAACATGACTATTGTTATGAAGAGCTGCACGAAATCCCTCACTGCCATAACAATGTCTTGCTTGCATTTGATATTTTACAGATTGTCTTGAACCCCCCTTTAGATTAATAAAAATTAATGTAATGTAGTAACTTATAAGAGAAAGGTAAATGATACAAAATATATTTCACCAGAATTCACTGTGCAAGCATCTAGAGCGGACTGCAGGCTGCATTACACTAGATTTAGGGAAAAAAGAATGGATAACATTAGTTTTTGCAGTCCATGAAAACTAGAAAAATGTGCTCCTGTTCATGAAAGACTGCTTTCACACCACCGTTGTGTTATTCATGTGCCACACATCCATGAAAAACTGACATTTTAGTCCTATTTTGGCCTTAGTCACATGACAGTCCATTCTTTTACGGCCATCATACAAGTGTTTTAAAACCCATGAAAGTCTACGGGTGTATTCACATGGTATTAACCATCAAAACAGACAAATATTGAAAGTCATTTTTTTTGGCAGACCTTTTTTATAATCTATTAAAAACATGGCTATATGAACAGCTGTGTGTTGGACACTCCAAAAATGTGATTGTTGTGTGAATAAGGCCTAAAGGAATTAGGTCTCTGACGCCACACATCCTTCCTTGTGATGTGAACATGAATTGGATGTCCACAACCCTTTGTCGATAGTGACATAGCATAATATCAGACTGACCTGCAACATTACATAAGATAAGATAAGATAATCCTTTAATAGTCCCACAGTGGGGAAATTTCAGCATGTTACAGCAGCATAGTAATACAGATACAGGATAATACACAGTAATATATTACAGACGTAGACACACATATGCTGAGAAGAGAAGATATACTAGGAGTCCATAGCAGCTAAGGAACAGAAGAAGAAAGAAGGAAGACTTCATAATCATTATTAGTTTTCTGTGTGGAGTGATCTTCGCTTGGTCTGATGTAGATTATACAGCCTGGTTGCGGTTGGAAGGAAGGACTTGATATAGCGCTCCTTCTCACAATTGGGATGAAGCAGACGGTCACTTACAGCAGCAACTGATGACGATGTGCCATGACATATCATATGCGCCGCACCTCTAATGAGGCGACGTGAGGCGGCCGCTTCGGGCGAAAACACCCCCGAGTATAATAATAGTTCATGGGTGTGCAACTGTGGGGCATAATAGAGCTTGAAGGTTCCACTGTGGCCCCTGTAATCTCTACTATGCCCCACAGCAGCCCCCCTGCAACCTCTATTGTGCCACTGTGGGGCATAATATAGGCTGCAGGGGCCACTGTGGGATATATACATATATATATATATATATATATATATATATATGTGTGTGTGTGTGTATATATACATATATAGGGGTTGGGTGCGTGGAGAAGTGAGGAGTCAAAGATGTCTATGTTTCAAACTTTACAGAGTCAAGTCACAGCTGAAAGAAGTGGTCATGGCGGTCCAAAGGGAAGAGACTGGAAATGTGGGGAGACATCTCCTGTGAGTATTACTGCATTGTATTTATTGTAATGTTCGCCCCCCCTCCCCCCGCTGTCTTTGGCTGACGATCAAAAGATGAACATCACCACCACCAGGGGGGCGTCTTTCGATCGTCAGCCTCAGGCAGCAGAGAGGCTAGGTTCACCACTGATCATATATTACTAATAAGTGTCCAATGGGTCATTTTTGTTTCTTCCTAGAATGAAAGGTATACAATATACTTTTTGTTACAATGTCTCATGGCTTGCAAGATTTCTGCTTGCTTCCTGGAAAGTCAGGCTAAATGGGCAGTATCATATAGGATAAGTGGCAGCCTCATACCTCCCATGCTGGTTTTTCAGTGTGCACAGACAATAGGATTAAATGGCCTGGAATTTGACCTGTCTGATCTTTGTTTCCAGGGGACATTCTGTAAACTACCATAGGCAGACACTGGCAGACCCTGATCAGATTTATCACAATGTAGATGTGCAAAAGGTGACAGGGAAGGAAAGTCCCATTACGGAAAATAGCTATGGACTTACTTAGCTATAAGAGAAAGCATTCTTCTTTACAGTACAAATTGTTATGTGCCAACTATATATCACTGGGGTGTCACACTGATTTAGACTAAAATCTTATTGTGTGAACCCAACCTTACTGATTCTTCTACAGTCTTCAGTCGAGTACTCCTCTTTCCTAGTGCAGTCTGGCAAACTAGTATGAGCATCACTTCCAGACACAAAGGCTATTGGCAAGCTTTAGAAATGTGTGGAAATGACACGAGGCTGCCAGTATTTTAGATTGTTCTATTATGTTCTATTGTTTAGTCTCTGGCAGTAAGACACACAAAATCCACATTTTTACGGCATTGACTCATTTATCTTGTTTGTTTCGAGAACAACTATAAAAACGTATGGAACAGAATAGTTGTCGGGAGAGTGTCCTTGTATGGTACTTCATTCAGAAAAATCAGCAGTTGGGGCTTTAGTCAAATTCTTCACATGTCTGAAATTCTTCATTGCCTGCCTCTTTTTCATGAGACTATACGCCAAGTACAGAGCTCTACATTTTTATTCATTATAAGACAATAAAGCTGGCCATAGACATTACGATTTTCTTATTGGATCCAGTTCATTTACATCTATGTGGAGTGGACTTATACATCGGATAGCTTAGATCCTTTTGTTTGCTATTAAGCATCCTTTATCTGATAGCTATTAATGTCTGTGATTAACTAAAGGTGATAATACAAATACCATTAACCCCTTCCAGACATCCTCCGTACAGCAGCCTATGTCCCCAAGTATGACAGAATAGGGCAGTTGAAATCCTGATTCTTATCTCCCCAAACATCTGCAATTGACATCAGGAGGCCCCCATACACATTAGATGGTTGGCTGGTCCCAATTGGGTTTAGCCAATGCACATGTAATGTGTAAGGCCAGCTTGAGAGGTGTCATGGGGGAAGGGGACTCCATTAGTCACTGTTTTGCATTTTAATTGGGTTAGGGCAGAAAAGTTAAAGATTAAATAGCAAGTCAGACTGGAAATAAATGTCTGTCAAGAAACTTTCCCCACCGCTCATCTCTTGTGCATTCAGGTTTACAAAAAAGTCAGATAAATAGATCAATATTGTTTACCTGGTTTATTATAGTGAAATTTTATGTAACTTATAATAGAGCTGACCAACTACAAATTGAAGGTTATTTTCAGTGTGTTATACAATATAAGATCAACAACACCATCTAAATGTCATAAAGGAGTGGTGTATGAATATAAACATGTACTGACGTACTTTATTCCATATGATATAACACAGATGTAGTTGCATCTTTGTGCCATACGTTTTTCTGTAGCTCCACCAGGCTTACACATAAGTCTATACAAAGTTGCATTATTCCAAATTATTTTGGCTTTAGAGGTATAACTTGAAGTTATTGGGGCCCAATGCAAAATCTGTATCAGGACCCACCATTTATAATACTGGTGTCTTCTTATGCGGGATAGGATTGCTTTCATGGTACCCCATTTAGCTACGTCCCTGTTTGCCTTGAAAGTATTAATTTACACTGATACACAATAGATCCAATTTCAAGATTTTCTCTGAAGAAGAAACTATTTAACTACACTTAACTAAAAGTTATATATTAACTGCACTAAAGCTTGTATGCTCAGCTGAAATTCCCTTGAAAGCCTGAGGCCAGTGACTTTTGGCCAGTTGTGCTCAGTGGACACATAGTTTTCCAAGTAAAAACACTGAATATAAGTTATATCAGTGACATATATCAATACTATCATTTTATTAAAGCACTCCATAATACCTTCTGACAAGATAAGCACGAATGGCAGACCTAAGCAAGTCACAATGTCATATACACACAGTGGCCAAAAGTCACAGGAAGGCATGTCCCAGTGCCAGTTGTGTCAGACAAACACTGTGACGTGATGCTCATAAGGTTATCTGAGCAGTCTGATGCAGACAGGTGTCTCGTGAACATGGCAGCACGTCACGAGTTAAGTAACTTGAACATGGGATGATAATCGGTGCAAGACGCATAGGGCATAGCATTTTGGAAATTACCCGGGAATTTGGATTTCCAAGGTCAACAGTGTCTCAGGTGGACCTGCAATATCGCAGAGACAACATTGGAAGCCGTGTAAACCGGCGCACCGGTCGACCACGAGGGTTCGACGAACGAACGTCACCTCCACAAAGTCGTATGGGGCTCTTAACGGCCTACTGTGGGTCAAATCACCGCCGATTTGAATGTGGGGCAGCAGTACCTCATTTGCACCTGGACTGTACACTGAGAACTGCATTGCATAGGCTTCAATAGTCAATGCCCAACCTGTTTCCCTTTGCTGACGCGGCAACACAGAACTCAAAGACTGGCATGGTCCTGCGATGATCATCATTGGACCACGGAACAGTGGCGGCATGTGGCATGGTCTTATAAATCACGGTTCCAGTTGTACTGAGCTGATGGGCCTGTGAGAGTTTGGTGTATGCCCCATGAAGCCATGGATCCTGCATGCCAACAGGGACGTGTCCAGGTGGGAGATGGTTCCATCATGGTCTCGGACGTGTTCACATGGATGCAATTGGCCCCCATTGTTCAGGTGCAGGGATGAATGACAGGTGATCGATACGTCCAACTTATGGCAGACCATCTGCACCCCTTTCTGGTGTTGGAATTCCCTGATGGGGATGCTGAGTACCAGTAGAACAATGCAACATGCCATCATTTGTTGGTGGCACAGGACTGGCTTAATGAACACAACAGTAACCTCATGACCCTTGATTGGCCTGCCTGCTTGCCCAACCTCAATTCCATAGAGCATTTATGGGATGCTGTGGATACCAGTGTCCATTGATCCAGCGCTAACTACACAGGATCAATTGTGGGCTGCAGTGCAGACTGCCTGGATCGATATCCCTCCAGAATTCTTCCAATACCTCATGGAGTCCATGCCTCGTCGTCTTGCTGCAGTTATCAGGGCTCGTGAAGAGGTGACCCGCTATATATATATGGCCAAAAGTCATGGGAAGGTATGGGATGCGCTGTTAATAGCGGGTCACCTATATATACTGTATATATATATACTAGCTTTTACCCGCGACTTCGTCCGCGGAACCTTGACTGTCTGCGTGACGCACCTGGCTGGGAGCGCAGGCTTGTTCCTTTTTGTTGTGTCCGCAGGGGGGGCCTTCCTACCTCCGAGGGTCCATGGACCCTCTGTGCGAACCTTGCGGCCCTCTTAAACTGTTTACCTCCTCTCCTTCCTGGCGCCCGCCACCCCCCTTTCTCCCTACCCGCTTCCCCTTGTGGTCACTCCTTCCAGCTACCCCGTGCCCCTTTGCGACCCAGGAATGTGGCGACTTCCCCCCCTAACAGCATGCCCCCTTCTTCCATGTTACCTACTCCGGGCCCTGTTACCTACCCCGTGCGGCCCGCTGGAACTGTTTACCTCCTCTCCTTCCTGGCAGCTGCCACCCCCCGTTCTCCCTACCCGCTTCACCTTGTGGTCACTCCTTCCACCTACCCCGTGGCCCTTTGGTGCCCCAGGAAGGTGCCCCCTTCCACCCCTAGTACCTGTGACGTGGTCCGTGGCAGGGTTCCTGGTGAAGCTGTGTAAGGAAGGCAAAGGATTAGAATGCTTCCCAGTGTTGAGCAGCAGGGGGTGTGATGAGGAATGCAAAACATTCCTGAAAGCATTGCAATGCAGTAGCATTGTAATACATTGCATTACTCCTCACACCTCCTGCCACTCAACACTGGGAAGCTGTGTAAGGAATGCAAAGCATTGGGTGAAGGCTCCCAGCAGCGTCGTCGGGGAGTGTGTCGGCCTGCAGAGGCAGTGAAGTGTTAGAACGATACTGCGGAGCTGTGAGGAGAGAAGTGCGTAGCCGCTGGCGGAATGGCGACTTACCAGTCTCCTTGCCCTGGAGGGCTTGTGGAAGGGCGGGTAGGCAGTGTCCTGGGGCCGAAGGGCTGGTGGAGACTCGGGAAGGCCGTGTGTTAGCCGTGGAGGGCTGGGGAGGTGCGGGAAGGCTCCCACCGGCGTTGAGGAGTGTGTCGGCCTGCAGAGGATTTTGTGCGTACAGTGTCCACAAAGTGGTGGCGTGCAGAAAGACGTTGTATAGAGGGGGAAGATGCACATGCACGTAGCAAGAGCAAGTAGTGGGTGGAGTCGGGGAGCGTAAGATGGCTGACCCAGAGCGTTGAAGAGGTTTCCCTCTGGACGGAGATGAAGGTGAGGGTGTAAGTGGGCAAGTGTATTGACATGTTGTAGTGTGGGGTTAGGGGCTAGGCTTGAGAGGCCAATAGGGAGTGTGTGGCTTGTGTGAGTGGTCAAAAATGTGTGGGATTGTAGAGCTCATGCTGTGAGTTTGGGGTTTGGGGGTGTCCTGGGCAAAATGTATATGCGTGAGTGGAACGAAAAGTAGCCTATCGTTCAATCCTGCCTAGGATCTATGTTTTGTGAAAATTTCACGCAAATCGGTGAAGGCATTTTTGCGTGATTGAGGAACAAACATCCAAACATCCAAACACACAAACATCCAAACACACATACTTTCACCTTTATAATATTATTAAGATATATATATATATATATATATATATATATATATATATATATATATATATATACTGTATATGGTTGTGGGTTCATTCCAAGTCCAAGTTTCTGTCCTGGGAATGCTGAACCTTTCTCAATGTTGCTCTTGGAATAAAATCACAAACAATTATTTTTTCATTATTTTTGGTGTGATGCCTATTTCTTTAAATTTGGATTATTGAAGGATAATTTCCCTGATTTCAGTGGATTTACACTCGTCCTATTAAGGACTTACACATGGTGCAGCTCTAGCCTCCATTTCTCTGTATATATATATATATATATATATATATATATATATATATATATATATGTATATATATTCAGTCCCCAAGCTAAAATGTTATTAAATGGCAGCAGAATTGTTTTCGAGGCACAGAATTCATATCTGCAATCATTTATTATCATATTAATGTATGAGATTGAATACTGCTAGTGTATCAGCTCATTTCAGTGAGTAGGAGGCCTGAATAATTTTTACATAATACGCAAGACATTACAGCATTTACACATTAAGCAAAGTAGACAGACGCATTTAGTGAAACATAAGTGCCATTGTGCAAGGGTACATGTTATGTTCTCCAAATGCATTCTGGGAGGGAGAAATGACCAATGTCATATTGCCAAAGTATACAGTTAGAGCTATTGCAATAAATACAACACACCCATGGCATAACGAATTCTTCAATCTCCGTCGGAAACATAATTTCTAAAATGTTATTAAAAGTGGTGAAATTGGTGACAACCTGCAACAGATGTGGAATAAGGTTAATAACTACGCAGCTACAGCTGAGAGTACTGGCTGATAGCAGGCACAGAACAGAACATGATGTACAGTCTATGATTCTCCTTCGTCATGTACATGTTCCTACACTGTAATGGTTCCACAGGAGACCTCGCTTCATTTCCATTCTGCCTCTATGGCACAATTTTTTACTGTATTAAACTGCATTGAAATACTGTCTCAATTACAGCACAGACTGGAACACAACAGTCCCAATTTAACAAGACTTTGTGCCTTTTGGTTGCCTGGTGTGACAACGAAAAGATTTCTAATTAACATTAATTATCATTAACAACAACATAGCACTTTTTATTCAGCATTTGGGACACGAATCATGAAGCAAGTATTAAGGTAGCAAAAGATTCTGTACATGGATTTTATTTACCACAGTCGCGGTTGGTTGCAGAAGTAGGGAATACGAGTTACTGAAGATCAGATACGCTTCAAATACATTTTGTACAAAGTGACAAATACTAGAAAACATTGTTAAAAGCTTGCATATGCTTTCCATATTTAACATAATCTATCACACTGTGTACTCTATGAGAGGAAAACTTGGCTTTGGCATCCATTGCTCCCACTGGGAGTTTTAATAAACTTCAGAGTGTAAGGGAGAGGAGAATGTTCTTGCATATATTGTCCTTATAAAGTATGTATAGGCACAGACATATGGATAGATAGAAATAGATGCAGAGTCAAAAGTCACACCCAGCCAGCACTATACATAGTAAGTGTTAGGAGTATTTAGGTTCTTTAATTTCTATTTTTCTTACCTGGGGAGTTTTTGGCTGCGCGGTGTCTGGGGTGGCATCCTGGCGCTGCGGGGTTGTCCTGTCGTGAGTATTGGTGCACACCTTCTGACTTGCACGTGCGCACTGATGGTAGGCAGCTTTATCTCCTGGTTGATTAGTCTGTTTTCCCATTTGCACCTGGGAGGAGTGGTCTCTACTCTGTATTTAAACCCATGCCTCCCATGGTTCTGTGCTGAGTGTCGCTTTTACAGAGCTAGGCCTTAGCAGGAGGAGTAGGTGGTGTTCTGGGATAGAGGAAGTTCCGTGGTTGATTTTTGGGAGGTTTGGGTGAACGAGTTGGTTTGTGTGTTTTCCCTTCTGTGTTCACCAATCCTCCCTCTGTGTATAATTGACTGTGTGAGTGAATTACCTTATCCTTTGATTTCTACTCAGTTTCCCTGTGTTTGTTTCCTAGTGTAAGGTTCCTTCCCATATTGGTTTGGGGGAATCCTTTCCCACATTTTTCCTGTGTGCTGCTTGTGTTGTTAGTCAGCGCACACCCTTGTCAGTCCCTGTCAGTAGCAGCTTCACTTGTTCGTTAGGGGTGACCCCCTTTAGTTTCCAGTCCCTAGAGGTCTTATAGGGCATTCCTTCTCCCACTTCCCTCTAGGCCTACGGAATCAGTGAGAGAGGAGCTGTCGGGGTCAGGCTTAGCCTGAGTACAGCCGACCCACACCCGTGAGGCAGGGACCGGGATAGCTAGTGGGAGTAGTGCAGGGCGAGATTCCCTACTGCTATCCCTTAGCCCCGTTGCAGCTACCTGGACTGACATAACAGTAAGTCGGGGGTCCTACATTGGTATGGATAGATACACAAACAAACAGTAAAGTTTTAAGAAATTGTCACCTATGGAGGAACAATTAAAGACTACATATTACAGCATTGCATTGGATCAGTGTTCAAAACATCTGTCTAGACCCTCCCCATTGACTCTATGTAATGTCCTTGCCGCCCTACAATGGTCACAGACTTTAGGCTTGTTATGCTTGGAGCATATTCACCTGCAAAGCTTGTGATACATATGACAAAGTTACCCTAGACCCCCAGTCACCCAATGGCGTTCATATGTGTTGTTATTGTATACGTACCTATGTTGGAGATTTCTCTGCCTGTATATGCTCAACAGTTTGAATAGAGCCTAAAGCTGAGGTTGGCAGTGCCACCTATATAAGGGTAGTATCAGTGGTAGAAGCACTGAGTCACAACTGCATGAACATAGTCTATTTCCTTGCTTGGTAAATGTCTTTTTTATGGTATACAGCATGGACTTAATTGGAATCGTTACTTTTGCTCATGACAAGAACACTGGAGTGTCTGTGGGTGAAGTGCGCTTTTCATCCTGTGGCCTAGGTGTATTGGAAAAGGTCACTCATTGTGAATACAGAGACAGTAATGAAGCTTCATCGATCATAATGAGTAGGCGTCATTATCTAACCTAGCATGGCTAAGCCATAGAATAGTAACTGTACACATGAATTATAAGATCAGCCAGCTTAAGAGGGGGTTTCCGGTTTTATATAGTAAAGCCTTATATCTGTTTAAGATAATGTATAAATCTTCATTATATATTCTGTCTTTCCATTACTCGCCACTTACAAAATCTCTGCTTGCAGTCATTGAATGGAAAATTCATCGGCACAAATTTTTCAAGACTGGCTTTTCCTATGTCAGTCTTGATAAAAAGGCCCAGATTGGCAAGAAGTGGGTTAGATTTATCAAGAGACTCTGGCCTCTTAATAAATAAGACACATGCTTACTCAGGAACTGGCATACATTTCCTATGTCAGGGCTCGTTCACATCTGCGCCCAGGTGTCCATTCTGTAGGTTTCCGTTTCCTGCATAAAACAGAGCAGGAGACGGAAACCTGCAGGACTCTTTCTCACCCATTCATTTGAATGGGTGAGAAAGCTGTCCGGCCGTGAGCGGCGGTGAGCGTTTTGCGCTCTCCGCCGCAAAACCAGGTTTTTTAATCCGGACACAGAGTCGGACATGCAGTACTCTGTGTCCGGATTAAAAAATCTGGTTTCGTGGCAGAGAGCATAAAACGCTCACCGCCGCTCATGGTCGGACCCGGTCTGTGGTTTCCATCTTCTGGCATGCAGAAAACGGAAAGCACAGAACGGAGACCAGAACGCAGGTGTGAACCTAGTGTTACTCACACCAGCCTTCTGGTATAAGTTATAATAAATATGTCAGGCAGAGGCATCTCCGGTATGGTCCGTACACATTTGCAGAAAGTGGCAAGTGAGGCACAAACAGGTGATGTGACTTATAACTGGTGCAAGAAAGGGTAGTGCACCTAAGATCCACCATATTAACATCCATTTTTATTTAATTTATCTTACTTGTATAGCGCCATCATATTTTGCAGCGCTTTACAATTTATTATCAATCACTGTCCCATATAGGGCTCACAATCTACATAATCTGATCCCATCCCAATAACTCATCTGACCATGCCTTAGAAAAAGTTACAGAGTTGGTTACAAGAAATGTTCTGACATTTGTAAACAGAATAATCCTACTGGGTAACTCATACTCGAAATAAGGACAGCTGTTGTGTGCTATTATATGACATCCATTTAAGTGAATGGGTGACCATTTCAAAAGAATCTTTCACCATCTTAGCTAAGTCCAGTTCTTTACATCATTTAATAGGTGCAGCTGCATTTCAGTTAGAATTTTTTCTTTAGCCCCGACTGTTACTGAGCAGTCTATGTACTTAGCTTTGGTACCTGATATTCTATTTAGACTCTGTACTGTCAGATGGACAATGTAAGGCAGGAACAGGCAAGCTTTGAATGGAGTTCTGAATCACACCTCCTTCCTGATCCAGCCTGACAACGCCCACTTGACAGTACAGAGCCTAAGTAGCATATCAGCCAGCAAAACTATCTGCACTTATTGCTCAGAAATGGAAGCTAAAGAAAATATTCCAACTTTACTATAATTAGTGCTCCTATTAACAGATGCCTAGAACTGGAGCTGCTGCAAATATTGAAAAGTCAAGTAAGGCCTCATTCACGCATCCGAATCCATGCATGTGTGAGGTACATGCTATTCACGGACAGCACCCTACCCTGATCATTTGTAGTGGTGTGCTCACTGTGGTTGATCTTCTTTTCACGTAAGTCTGCATAAACACACAAAAAATCAATAGGTCTTCCATAGGTAAAATTGGCATGCTGCAATTTTCTAAGACTTTTTTCTGCAAATGCAAAAAATGTTCCAGAATCTCATCCACATTGCAGGTATTGTAAAAGGCAATGTTTTCACAACGTGGGGACCCGTCCTTAGGGTGTGTTCATACTTGGTAGATTTGTTGCAGAAAATTCAGTGACAAATTCCTTGTATATATCTGAATAAGGTTGTTTCTATAGCAAGTACATGGATCTCCCCAAACCCAATTTTGGTGTGGCGAACAGTGACATAAATTTCAAGAAATCTCGTGCATGAGACCATCCCTTTAAGCTTTTATGTATCCCATTAAGCTTAATAGTTAAAAGTTTAATGACTCTTCCATATAGCATAATTGAGCTCAATAGATCCAGAAATCCATTTAATCTTTGTATAGTAATGATGAGATCAGTGGTGTTATTATGGTATTATTATTATTATGGTACCATTATGGTACTGGTGTTTTCCGCATTATGGTACTGGTGTTTTCCCCATTATTGTGCTGGTGTTTTCCGCATTATGGTGCTGGTGTTTTCCGCATTATGGTGCTGGTGTTTTCCCCATTATGGTACTGGTGTTTCCCGCATTATGGTACTGGTGTTTTCCCCATTATGGTGCTGGTGTTTTCCCCATTATGGTGCTGGTGTTTTCCCCATTATGGTGCTGGTGTTTTCCCCATTATGGTACTGGTGTTTTCTGCATTATGGTACTGGTGTTTTCCCCATTATGGTGCTGGTGTTTTCCCATTATGGTGCTGGTGTTTTCCAAAAAGGACAGAAGGGCGTAATTTAGCATTCCACCTTCACCCAATTTAAATTATCCTTGGGCCATTTTACCACCACTGGTCTGGATAAAAGGATCTAAAAGCAAAGGGGGTTGGACTGCTCAGGGCTAGGCCTCCTCTCTACAAGGATGAAATAGCAAAAGGGATGGGATTATCCCAAAATGGGCCTCCTCTCTGCAAGTACTCCATAACAGCTACAAGGCCTTTCTCTATGATATGTACATCTTTAGCTGAGCTGGAACAATTTCATTTTAAAGAATTTACTTGAATCCCCATTGAGTGGAATTTACTAACCCATCTACATCTGTTATCTGGCATAGAGGGGTGTAGATTTGGCACCTCTTTGACGTTTATCTTTGTGACAAAGATGGTACACATTGTTGTTTCCATATCCCACTCCCAACTATTTACAAAAGTTGGCAGAGTGGGGCAGAGAGACCAAGGCAAGATGGTTCACCTTAGCCCGAAAAATGTATTATAACTTGTACCAGAAAACGGACTAGTGTATATTTCTATTCTAACACACAGAACCTTCAGTGCTGCACCCGGAGCCGAGCCGCTTAATACAAGGGCATATAAGCGCCAATGGGATAACTGATTAAGAATAGTGTACGAAATGCCAGTCATAATAAATTCTGCCCACTCTATTTTTTTTTTTCTACTATTTCTACTTTAATATTCCAGTTACTGTTGTGACCAATATTGTTGCCAACATTGGTCTAGCTAAAATAATCTTTTAAGGAACCTGTGGATTTTGACTGCTGAAAAAGATTTGTTTCTGGATATGATGTGTAAGTGTATGCTATACATTCCACTGTGTTGCTGCAATTGTTAATATAAATGTCTTGAAGAACTAACGGACAGACTGGCTGCTTTCCAAGCACCCTGGCCATATAACAGAATGGAAGGTGTTACTAGCATACTTGTAAGCAAAGCGCTTCCTTTGTTTGAGCTGTGTCATGTCTTAACCGTTCAGCAAGTAGACAGAGACATACCACATATAAAAATAGCAAAGCAAAGGGCTAGACAGTGGACTGCTGCAAAACAGACCACCTTGCTTCCAAAGCTCACTCTGTAATATTCCTCAGGTTTCCACTTCAGCCAGCCAAAGTTTTTTTGCAAATATCTATGGAAATGTTATCCCCTGGGCACCGGTAGAACTAAGTTTAGCAAGCAAATGAGACAGCTCTTTGATCTATTACCAGACAGTTAACACCCATTTGCTTCAAATAGGGAGAAAAAAAAAAAAGAAACTGAAACTGTGGATTTGGAAGGGGTAATTTCTCAAGGAGGGACAGCGTCCAGGGCCGGCAGCTTGGCGCTCAGCATCTAAACTGCATCCGAACTGTTTGGATTTCTTTAACTGTCTGCTAACTGCTGTTAGCTGGACATGCATGCAACAACTGAGGAATCCCTCATCTGAAATGACCAGAAATGGATTAGATAGATGTATAAAAATACGGATATTTTGATATAATGCTAAAGGAGATATCTAGTGAGATAAAAACATGCTTAGAAGATTTCAACATAGAAATTAATAGAACTTAGTAATATACTTTAAGGCTAAGGCCCCACGTGACATCCCGGTCCCGGGACCGATCAGAGGCATTAACCCCTCCGGCGCAACATTCAAAGGTGCCGGAGGCGCCATTTTCCCGGCGGCGCATGGGCGCCGCCATTTTGCCAGTGATCGCCGGCACCTGGAGCAAGCTCCAGGGCCGACGTCACGTTGCCATGATAGCCGGGAGTCTTTACAAGGCTCCCAGGCTTGTCTGCAATCTCTATCTTTTGCAGGCTGTAATGCACTGCATTAGTGATCAGACCCCCTGGGGTTCATCACCCCTAGGGGGTCTAATAAATGCAAAAAAAAAAAATAAAATAAAAAGTATTAAAAATTCAAATCACCCCCCTTTCCCTAGAACACATATAAAAGTAAATACTGTGAAACACATATATGTTAGGTATCCCCGTGTCCGAAATCGCCCACTCTACAAATCTATAAAAATATTTTTCCTGTACGGTAAATGCCGTAGCGGGAAAAATAGTCAATAGTGCCAAACCGCCGCTTTTTCACTGTTTTGATTCTGATAAAAATTTGAATAAAAAGTGATCAAAGCAATAGTAGAACTAAAAAGTCCACCCGGCCCCGCAAAAAAAGACGCCCTATGAATACCCGTACACTGACGTATAAATAGAATATGGCGACTTTTAGAAAAAAAAAATTGGGAAAACCTGATGCGGCCCAGCCTCACCCAGACTCTACCTCCAGCGGCCCCGGGGTAAATTGAGTTTGAGACCCGTGCTCTAGAACCTAAGCTATGTACAAGCAGCGGAAGTAGAGACGCCTATAACTTCTTAAGGCTAAGGCCCCATGTTGCTTTTTTTTGTTACAGATTTTATTGCGGTTCTTTGAGCCGAAGCCAAGTGATGGGAAATATATAGGAAGCATTTATATTTCCTTCTGTCAAATTTAAACGCTCTCAAGGCTTTGGCTCAAGAAAATGCAGAAAAATCTGCTACAACAAAGCAGCTTTTCTGCAATGTGGGATCTCAGACTAAATAGTTTTGTTCAGGTTTAGAATATTGATGGCCTATCTTCAGGATATCAAATTGATTGAGCCCCGAATCATTTCACCTTGGGAGAGGGAATTCCTGTCAATGACCTATTTCAGAGAGATGTTGGATTTGTGCAAGCATAGCATCTTCATCATTATCCGTGACTGATCACCATCTACATGGTCACTACACTGCAGGTTTATTCTATTCAATTTATACAAAGGTCTGGCAGGTGGGCCTGGTAAAGGTGTGCAAGGTCTACCATGTGTATTAAGAATATGCATATTTAGTAGCTGGGATAATGGCATTACTTGCCATTTAGAACATTGCTTTTCATCAAATAACACCGTGGGCTGCATTTCTCTTTATCATGGTGATATTATCATGTCTTGTTTATATGTGGGAAGTGAAGGTTGGTGAATGTGGTTTAGCATTTTGGCATGCACGCCTAAACTTTTACCTATCCCTGCACAGTGTTATATTTGCTTTAAAAAATGCTACTAATATTACTGCTAAATAACAAAGTATATTGCAATTGTAATGTTATAGTTAAATATAACCTGTCATCTTCCAGATTTTTGCACACAATGTAAGAATATTATCATAATCCATATTTTTGCAGTGCAAAAAGTTGAAAGACCTCATCCTAATCCACACTTGAACCTCTAAAGCAGGGGTAGGGAACGTACGGCTCTCCAGCTGCTGTGAAATTACAACTCCCATCATGCTCCAATCACTTCCATTGGAGTTCCAAGAACAGCAGAGTAATGCTGCATGCTGGGAGTTGTAGTTTTGCAACAGCTGGAGAGCCGTACGTTCCCTACCCATGCTCTAAAGGGAGTGTGTATGAAGTTTCGACCCCTTTAAACTGTTAACATCTCTGCATAGGTGAGGGGGAAACATGTTTTTGGCTAAGGCCCCATGTAGTGGGCTGCAGCGAAAAGTGCTGTGGGAAAAACCCTCAGCGCTCTTTACAGAAAATTCAGAGAGTTTTCCTCTGCGGACTTTCTGCTTTAGTTATACCTATAGAGAAACCATCAAATATAATTGGCATGTATTTCAGCTGTGTGTATATTTCTACAATGTGTACATGGGTTTTGCTAGAGTCCCATCAACTTTGCAAGGAATTGTAAACCGCTGCATTTCCGCTGGTGCCAAGTGGGGCCCCAGCCTAAACATTCCCATGTTCCCTATCTTAGTGCTAGCATAGAGAAAATAAAGTTTTAATGACCATTGCCATCTGATCTTATGCCATCTTATGCAGTGTTTTTAGCAGCTTGAGTTGTATCAGTAGACCAAACCACAATGACTCCTCTATTTTTCCACAGTGGAACTCCAACTGCTTTTACTCCAACACCTTCATATATTGCTGACAGTCATGGTCAGTCAGAAGCAGTAAAAATTCTCTGATTCACAAAAAAAGCTAATGATTGACTCTCTATATAAATAAATAAGAAAAATCTATGTATCTAATTAATTATATAATATCAAAAATTGTATAATATAATTATATATAATAAATTATTTTATTTTGAAGCTGGAGTTAGTAACTTTTTTCTGACCTATCCCAAAACTGGCCTTGTTTCCTGGTCAAAACTGCTGACAGACTCCCTTTTACATGGCATAAATCAGTTGATGTGTCTAAGGCCTGGGCTCATATCTACGTTGGGTATTCCATTCAGGGAGTCTGCATGGGGACCCCCCCGAATGGAACACCGAACACATTGACAAGCGGGTAGGCTTATGAAAGCACACGGACCCCATATGATATAATGGGGCCCGTGTGTCTTCTGTGCGGTGCCCGCACGGAACATGCGGAGAGAAAAGTACTTCATGAACTACTTTCACACACGGACCCCTTATAGTCCATGGGGGGTCCATAGTCCTTATAGTTCTTATACCTCATTATAGTCCATGGGGTCCATGTGCTTTCACTGCTCACCGCTTGTCAATGTGTTCAGTATTCCACTCGGGGGTCCCCATGTGGACTCCCCAAACAGAATACCGAACACAGATGTGAACCAGGCCTAAGTCTACGACTAAATACAGAATTGAAGTAGTGCAATATTTGATCATCATTATTGCATTGCTACATTATAGCTAATAATAATGAATGTGGTCAAACTACAGGCAGCAGAAATCCAAACCAGATGAATATCTGTGCAACCATATTGATCATCATTACTTGCAATTTTAGCTATGGATATAGCATATTGTCATTGGCCTTATAGGTATTCTATACCAAGTTACAGTAGTGATCAGCAAATGACTGGCAGGGGAGAATAATTTTGCTGTAGGAGTTATTCTGTTCATAACGGAAACCATAACAGTCTGCTGTATCCATCAAATGACTGATATCACATGTGCTGGACTAGATGACTATATATTCAGATACTTGCTTCATGCACTAGCATATTCAAGCTACTCTTATGTCCACAGAAAGAGGCTAGACAGTCAGATTTTCTACTGATGGTGGTCTCCTGGTCCTGTGCCACATAGGACAGAAGACAATTACATATTATGCTAGGACCGCACACTGATGTATTAAAAGAATTTCTATATAGGATATGTTTGGACTGTGTTCAGTGTGAGAGCATTCGCTTTGTATAAACAGAATGCAGCAATTTCACCATACATGGTATTTCCGTACTCCAAAAACATGTTAAAAATAGAAAACTTGTGTGTCTATTTATAGCAAAGTGACTCTTCCTCTAGTCTACTCCGTGAAGGGAATTCAGGGGATTTCACAACAGTCGATCACACTGCATTTCAACTTGTGGAATATATTAAAGTGGAAAGAGTGCAGGGAGTTTCCCTGATAAACAGAGAAGGTTGGTCAAGAAGCAATGCAGCGTCTCTGTTATGCCTGGCGCCTATACAGAATGATCCCTGAGAGGATTATGCTGGCTGAGTCACAGCGGCTTTCCCTGTAACTGCTGCTGGTATTACTGAAACTAGGAGAGAGAATCAGACGGGTTTCATAAGTCCTGACCTCCCCTTGTCTGACTTAAAAAAAGAATTTAATGAGAAGGTGTCCAGACCAGTATTCATTGTGAGCAACACACTTAGAACACTGTCTCTGTCTGTTTTCTGATCTTTAATGTCTTTAGCACAATTTGGCATTCTGGGGATAAAGTATGTGAGGAGTCTTTCCAGGAAAAGGTCATCGGATTGTCAATTATGGTGGAGGGTGGCGGTAAAAATTTTATGTTTCAGCATCAATTGTTAAAGTGGTCTGTGCCATAAAAACGCCACTAATGTGGGTTTTCTTAAGTAGAAAAGTTTACATATGTCTATGTTTATAGACAGGACAGTTCCCTATTCATATATCCCATTCATTGTTGAGACATGCAAATGACACCTCCACAAATGTGGCCCTCAGAAACATCGCTTAGGACCTATTTCAATAGAGTATATATTGTAAACTTAATAAAATTAATCTGATGCACTACATGGGTTGTCAGGCTTGAACTGGCCCATAGAGTAACAGGTGAATACACCCAGGGAAGGGGGGACCCTGATCCAAGCGGGCAACTAAAAGTTGAACATGGCACAGTACACTCACTATACAGATCTGTTTCACACAGCCCATGTGCCCAGATAACAATCTACCATATATATATATATATATATATATATATATATATATATATATATATATATGCATTGGGTGGCTGAGAATACATCTAGGCACAGGGATGGTCAACCACTATCTTCTGTCTTGGGCCCTGTCTGTTTACTGTCACTGTGGGGCCTCCATTCTCCATCACCTATCATCTCACTAACGGAGTAAGGGTGCATGCACACTGAGTAACGCCGGGCGTGTATGAGAGCCGTACACACCGGCATTACAGCAGACTGCCGAACACTTCCCATTCACTTCAATGGGAGCGCTCGTAACAGCGGCGTTTACGAGCGCTCCCATTGAAGTGAATGGGAAGTGTTCGGCAGCCCTGCTGTAACGCCGGCGTGTACGGCTCTCATACACGCCCGGCGTTACGTAGTGTGCATGCACCCTTAAGGGGCTCCTAGTCTATGTCAACAGTGGCCCAAGAGATAGCAGAGTAATACTGAAAAAATGTGTATCCGGAATTTGCAAAAGGGAGGGAGGTAATGTTTGCATTTAGTTGTATAGTAGGCCCCCAGAATGAACTGTACTGATGGGTCACTTAGGCACTTGAGTCTGATATTGTGTATTGTGCCACAAACACATTTAGGGAAGTGTGTGGATGAGCCTATCATTGGTAGCAGACTTAAGTTTTGGGGTACACCTCTATGCAAAATAAAGTGGACATACTACTGAGTCTGTTGGGATAATAGATGCAGATCTGAACCAATAGTGAGAACCAGTACTAGATAACATTGATCAAAATCTTTAATATGGCGCTGTGTGTCCAACACCCCCTGAGCCACACCAACTCCATCCCCACAATGGTGTTCACCAGAGCCCCAGCTGGTGGGGATGGACTTGGCTGCACTTCCGGGCAGAGCGGTACGGGTCGGGAAACGCCAAACACACAGCACCACAAATCACAGTAAAACAGACACTGCGTAGGCTCCAGCACTGCTCCTGACAACTACCTAACAACATGACATACAAAACCATAATTTCTAGACATAATATATTCCCAGCAATAATTCTGACTAATATGACTTTATACAGCTGGATTGGCATTATTGGTACTCTCTATAGCTCTACATCAGGGGTCAGTAACCTTCGGCTCTCCAGCTGCTGTGAAACTACAACCCCCAACATGCTCCATTCACTTCCATGGAAGTTTCAAGAACAGTACAGAAAGTATGAATGCTGGGAGTCACAACTTTACAACAGCTGGAGTGCCGAAGGTTGCCTACCCCTGGTCTACATGATGGCTATAGGACTTTTGCTGTAAAGGGACTTTTTGCTTGGCACTATATGACGATTCCATTGATTGTACTATTCAGGGGTTTTGTCACTACAAAATGACTATGGCTGCCAATAGGAAGCTGACTTTGACTAAATCCTGCATCTGCCCTGTGTCTGAACATAGTTGTATGCATTAGCATATTAAAAATACAAGTAAAAGCATGATATATGATGACAATACCTGTAAAGTGCTGGTGAATATGTTGGTGCTATATAAGTAAAGCTAAATAAATAAGACTTTTCTATAAGCTCTAGCAGACAGGGAAATGTCTTAATGGAAATAGGAAGTGGTCAGAGTAATGTGATTGTAAATGTAGCCTAATTACAAGGGCATAATAAACCAGCAATCAATGTTAAAGGCTCCAAAAAGGTTTACTTTCATGGCAATAAAGATGTATAGGGTATATTTTTGTCCCTTAAAACATTAACCTAACCCAGCAGCAAGCAATTATTATAGTGCTAGGAGGTAGAAGAGCAGTTTTAATTAAAGATAAGACCTGCATGTAGGTGCAATAAAATAATTTGTTCTGTACTACTGGCTGGGTACGTGGCATGTTCAAGAGATCCAGGTTGCAGTACACTGCACAGAAGTCTTGTATCTAGGTAAATCGAGGCTGCAGTATGTCATAGATTATAATGGAATCCACCGGGTTTCTGATGATTTAATACTAAAATTGTCAGAGAGAAAAATCCTGCTTACGGAATGGTGGACAGAGTCCCCGAATACTAATGTGAACCTTGCATAAGAGAGACATTGATTACAAGTTACGTCATGAGCACCCCACAGGAGGCTGAGCATAGAGACTTCAGGGGCCCCACTGCACTCCAAACATCTAGTAATCGGGCTCTGGGGGCCCTCATCCATATGCAGCGAATACACTGTAACAACTTTTCATATTCCCATATAACCCTTTTAAATAACCTTTAAATGCAACTGTGCTTATGCTAGGTTCACACCTGCATTCACTTTTCCATTTCCCAAGTGGACCTGAAGACCAGAAACCTAATCCCTTAAAAAGCAGTTACCCCTGGAAACCCCCGGACCCCATAGACTACAATGGGGTCCAGCAGGTTTCTGTCTGGTTCCTGCCCGAAATATGGAGAAAAATGTGGAGAGAAAAGTCATGTAATGAGAAGTTTTTCTCTGCAGTTTTTAAACGGATTGGGGCCAGAACCCCAAATGTAGAGCAGGCACAGGTGTGAACCTAGTCTTATGTACAAATATAAACACAATAAGTATGGGCAATGTTCTATATGGGTAAGGCAATGGATGCCATTTGTAGTTGTCAATCACATCCTAACTGTGTGGTAGAACAGCAAATTACAACCACTCATGTGCCAGAATTCATAAATATTAAACCATTTTACATTGATGTCTTTCTATTAAGCCTACATGCTGCCATTACATGTTAGTGACAGGCCTATTACATACAGACAAAACTACAGGCAAGCTCTGGCATGATTTTTGGACAATGAGGTATTTATTTTATATTATATTACTATATTTAGTATTTAGCACTCCCTATCATTGCATTACCTGGTACGCCACACAACTTTCTCAGGACTGTGAAAAGCATATCTGACATGCTATGGCATAATTATGTACAAAGGAGTGGAATTTGTATGTTAAATATAGCACGCATCATTCCCTACTATAGCTCCACATAGTATGCTTCCCAGTTTTCCCAGAACCCTAAAAGGCAAATTTAGCAAGCTTTTTCTTGATTTGGGAGCAAACTGTAGGGATTATTTGGTATATTTAGTATTCAGCGGTCCCTGTTACTGCATTACGTGGTATGTTTCCCAGACTTCCGGAAGCCTAAAAGGCTAATGCTGACAAGCTATGGTATGATTATACCCCAGGAAGGTGGATTTATTTAGGCATGTATAATATTCAGTATTCTCTATTACAGCTCCACATGCTATGTTACCCAGTTTTCCTGTAACACTGTGAAGCTGAATTCAGATCCTTCAGGACCTTCAGCTTTCTGTTTCAAAATGGCAGACACCTGGCAGAAACCCAGTCTACTTGTCTAACCACTGTTGTAGCAGTCTGCCTCTTCGTTGTTAGGGTGCCCCAATGGGCCCCAATGATGAAGAGCCCAGTGCTAGTGTGAACTTAGTATCAGGAAAATTGTAGAAAGCTGTAGTAAATATATAGGTAAATATATTATTCCGCATTCCTTATTAAAACTCTACAAACTACAGTATATTTCCCAGTTTTCTGAAAGGCAAATCTGGCAGGCTCTGGAGCAAGGAGAGAGATATTTTTTGTATTACATTAGTTTATTATTCAGTAGTCTCTATTGCATTACATTAGAATTACATAGTGTGCTGCCCAGCTTTCCTGGGACCATGAAAATCAATTCTAGTATGTTATGCCACTCTATTTAGTACATATACTGTACATCAGGGCAATAGTGAAGTAGCACTTTTCTCTCCGCATGTTTTGTGCGGAAACTGAACAGATATCACACGGACCCCATTATAGTCTATGCAGTTGACGTGTAACCACTTTTCTATTCATATAGATTTCTGTTCGGGAGTCCCCAAGTGACTCTCCGAACAGAAACCCAAACGAAGATGTGAACGGGGCCTTAACATACTGGGCCAGGTGACTGGCTACCTATGATCTTATCATTAATGTGTAGTGTAAATGTTTTGTGTTTGGGGTTGTCACACACCAAAGTGATATTTCAGGTGTTACTGTTGGAAGTGGAATGGGGACTATATAATTGTTACATTATGTTACATAGTTATATTACTATATTTCAATAGGGTTTTTTTTTTTTGCCATTTTGGTTATTGTGTTACCTTGGTTGTCTGAGTTTCTGTCTTTTTTGTTTGAAAATAGAAAAAGTATGTGGGGACACTTTCAAAAAGGTGACCTAAGTTAAAATATATATTTATATATATCAGGAAAGCTGGATAGTTTGACTCAGCCCCACCTTTAACCACAACCAGTTCCTTTACATTACTGACTTATACTTAAGAAATGAGATCGGTGGGAGCCATGGGTATCACTACTGCAATATTATTATTTTGATAAAACTTTTTGCTTTGTGTACATTATTGGTTACATTGTTTTATAGTCTTTGTGGTCCGATTACTTTTCTCATTCTAAACAGTCTTTCAAGGTTTATCTGAAGATTCCCTAGCCAGCATGGAGACATGTAGATCAACTACTGGCTCTTTTATTTCCATTGATACATAAGACATTGGTATAGACATTCTTGGCATGTAGATGAGAACTGGAATTAGTCATCACTGTCCTGGACACATATCTGAGAATCTCTGTTTACTGGAACCAAAGGCTTTCTACTAATGTGCTAATTTGTTTTCTATTATGCCGCCCTAGCCTGAAGATAAGTGAATACCAGTCCCAGACACAGGTATTCAACTAGTGGGTTGTCTTTACTTGGTAGAAAAATTCTGAATACTGTGAAAATCAGTTCAGAAAATGAAATGAATGTATTGATAATTGTGGGCTTTACATAGCAAGTACATCACTGCAATATAGTTTATTTAGGCTCTTATACAACACCTTTTCTCTGAGAATGGCTACATAA
This sequence comes from Leptodactylus fuscus, assembly GCF_031893055.1. Lineage (NCBI taxonomy): Eukaryota > Metazoa > Chordata > Amphibia > Anura > Leptodactylidae > Leptodactylus > Leptodactylus fuscus. The sequence goes on from NC_134265.1 coordinate 137,752,308, forward strand.
GGAGAAAATATTTGGGATCACACTGTATAGTTATACTCACATGACTGTGCTGTGTTTTTTTAGGTCAATTTGCAAAACTCATTCACATCAATTGGCAAATTGGGTCCATTTTGACTGACGGATTTGTGAAAAAAGAGAATGTCCTATTTTTATTTTTTTTTTTTGAAGGATCACAGACACTGTGCGGCTGAAAACCTCTATCATCTGAATAGAGACTAAGTATTTAATTCTATGATGGAAAAAAGAAACACAAAAAAAGATACTTCATATGAAAGGAAGCAGTACCAAGATGACGAATCTGACCAGTTAAGCATGTCTGTAAATTGAAATTAATATTGAACTTGAATCTTTATTTATCAATGTGATGCCCATTGTTTAAGCTCGTGACTATATACGGCATATAACATAATATCACATGTTCCTGGGCTTTAAAGGGCTAACCAACTGTGATAAGAAACACTGCCACATGTGATGTCTATTTTTAAAGGCATATAAGAGAAAGTCACAACTGCTCATCAGGCAACCCATTAAATATCTCAGGCATGAATGGAACTTGGATAAGGGACCAAGGCGAGCATACCATGAATTGTGCAATCCTCATGTTCTCTTACAGGATCTCAAGACCTAGAACACACTTCACATTCTCTTCCCAAATAGGAAATACCTAGATATATGATCTAAAAAATATGTTCACATTAAAGCCCCTGTGCAGCTAGTTTTATACCATAGTAATGCAGAAAACAACTGGTGTTGTGTGTAATAGAAGAGAGGAGAATCCGACTGACTGCTAGTGCAGCATCCCAAACAGGGAACCCCCTCATTTGAGGTTCATACGAAAAATACCTTATATTTATAGTGGTATATTATTATATGACTGGTCTGAAATCTATATGTGTAATCCGTTAATGCAATATCATATATGGCTGAATTTGGAATCATTCATTACTTCCTCCTGTATGTCCTCATTCTGGACTCGGTCATTCTGTTGAGGATTAAACAGCAGATAACATATGCTAGAGTGGGATGCATCCATCTGCTAGGGCCAAAGCTGGCCCCGGCCTTTTTATCTGTTTGAAAGATTGTACCTGAGCTGATAAATTCCACTGTCCATTTATCTGAAGCGTAAACCAGAATCACGCATATTGCATTCTCCATCCCATCCTTACAGTTGTCTGCCTAGCTAAGCAGAATGTACCGTATTTTTCGGACTATAAGACGCACCCAGGTTTTAGAGGAGAAAAATAGGGAAAAAATATTTTCAGGCAAAAAATGGTAAAATATTTGTTGTAGTTGTAGTTTTGGAACAGCTGCAAGGCCACATTGACAGGTGACCCTGCAGCTGTACGGGGATGTATAGGGCGTTTTTTTTGTGGGGCCAGGTGTAGACAGGGCATTTTCAGACACAGGGATACCTAATGTATATGTTTCACAGTAATGTTATACTTTTATATGTATTCTAGGGAAAGGAGGTGAACTTTTATTTATTTTATTTTTTATTATATTTTTTTAAGTGTTTTTTTTTTTTTTTTTTTTTTTTACTATTTTAATATCCCCCGCCTAGGGGGCTTGAACCTGCAATCATTTGATTGCAAGTCCCATAGACGGCAATACAAGTGTATTGCCGTCTATGGGAGATTCTATACATTACTATCGCGGAGGGTCATAGACCAGCCGCGATAGTAATATATATCTATGACAGGCCTGGGAGCCTTCATTAGGCTCCCGGCTGTCATCGGAACAGGCCGGCTCCTGCGGCCTCGCCGTGCAGAAGCCGGCCTGCATCACTAAAGGTATGGGGCCGGGGGGGGGGGCTAACTGACTGTCGGGACCTGCTAAGACAGTCCCCAGCATCTGCTGTAATAGACCGGCGGATGCCGGGGAGTGTCTTAGCTGCCGGGGCCTGCAGTATTGTCACACTTCTGCCGCTGAAGAAAACCAGCGGTGGCAGTAGCGCGGCAATCTGCAGGCCCCGGCAGCTAAGACACTCCCCGGCATCCGACGGTCTATTACAGCAGATGCCGGGGACTGTCTTAGCTGCCGGGGCCTGCGGATTGCCGCGCTACTGCCGCTGAAGAAAACCAGCGGTGGCAGTAGCGCGGCCATGCTGCAAACCCACATTCAGACTATAAGACGCACCCTCATTTTCCTCCGAAATTTGGGGGAAAAAAAGTGCGTCTTATAGTCCGAAAAATACGGTACATATTAATGGGTATATCTTGGGAGAAATGTGCGACTACAACTTTCAGCCATCAGTTATCACACGGTTGGATGTTTCTGGCTTGTTCCACACACAGCACATTTCCTGCACCATTTTTCTGCCAAAACCGCTGGGTCCATATTTTATATTTCACAAATTGTATTATGAAATATAAAATCCACTACATACAAAGTCAGCAGTGGATCAAATTCCAGTTGAAATACAATAAAAATACCATGTAGAATTATGCATTATACAACAAGACAAAGAAAACTATATGTATAACAAAATACACCTTGTATTCAACGGGATAGATTCCAACATACCAATTATCTTCATCATAAAGAATTTTCCTAACCCAACAGGTTTGTGTTTAGAAATGTTTACACCCTGTATGGAATCTACCTGCTGCAATGTAATGATCAGACAGGAGAAAGCTAAATAAGTCAGGTATCACTGCCGACACACGGTAATGTCACTTCCCATGCATTCCTCTCACCAGAGACATGATACTATTTATAAGAAACGTGCATGCATGCCCCAAATGATATTAGACAGTGAGTTGTCTGCGAACCCGTTTTGCTTGTACATACTGTACACACCAAACAGGCAGATATGTATGGTGAAGTGAGATTATAAAAGCTTGAATCATTATTTTGCCTGCAGATAAATTCCATCCATACCATTTCACATTCTATAGGACATTTAATATCCCTCATTAAAGTTAATAATGTACTAACCATTCACTCTATAGTACTAGACTAACCATATTCTTTACTTCATAAAATTCATAAATTTCATACTAAATTATATGCCAAATAGTAAATACTTGTAGTTACAGTGTTTTTATATACCAGCAAATCATACAACAACAGCCATTCAACTGGGAGCTGAAACGCTGTTTATACTGTACAAAATCCCATCATTGCATATCTGTCTACTTTGGTCAATCAAGAAAGTTTCATGGGGTATTCTGGTAATATCACCTATCAATTGGATAGGTGGTAACTTCTTCTAGATCAGTGGGGGTCCCACAACCTTGGTCCACATTGATTAGCAGAATGGGGTTCTTCTGCCCCTACTTTCCCTCGCATCAAGAATGGGGCCAGGAGTGGTTGTGCAGAGTGATGGACATGAACATGACCTGTTGCTCCATTGTACCCTATGGGACTGCTAAAGAAAAGGTGAGTATAGTCCAATGGAGGGGAATGGAGAAGAAGCATTGTTGCTGCTGGAGGATCAGGGTACGCAGGATCTGATCTAGCAGTTAGTTGCGTATTATGGCAAGGTGATAACTTGTCATTGTCAGAATACGTATTTGCGGCCTAGTGCAAATATTGCCAAATTAGGGGAAAAAAATACATTTCTGGGTTTGTAAAAACACAAATCGTATGTAGTAGGAATTATTAGGTGCTGTATTCGGACCCACATTGTACCCTAGTAGATGATTCAACAGTAAAAATGAGAGTTATAAGAAAATGTAACACTCCATTAGGTCTAGATAAAACTGAGCAAGCCATACATATTACGCTGGGTTCACACCTGCGTCTGGGGTCTCCGTTCTGTGGTTTCCGTCTTCTGCATGCCAGAAGACGGAAACCACAGACCGGGTCCGGCCGTGCGCGGCGGTGAGCGTTTTGCGCTCTCCGCCGCGAAACCGGATTTTTTTATCCGGACACAGAGTACTGCATGTCTGACTCTGTGTCCGGATTATAAAACCCGGTTTCGCGGCGGAGAGCGCAAAACGCTCACTGCCGCGCACGGCCGGACAGCTTTCTCACCCATTCAAATGAATGGGTGAGAAAGTCTCCTGCAGGTTTCCGTATCCTGCCTGTGTTTTAGGCAGGAAACGGAAACCTAAGTACGGAGACCGGGCCGCAGATGTGAACGAGCCCTTAGATCAAAGTCAACCAAATCTGATACTAAGAGAGGTATTCACAGGATAGGGTCTGATTGGCGGGGTTGTGACTGATGAATCCTTACTGATCCCAAGAATGGGGGTCCCCGAGTTTCCTGTGTGAATGGAGTAGTGGATGAACAGGTCTACCTCTGCTCCATTCAGCTCTATGGGACTGTCCAGGACAAGCTGAGTACAGCACTCAGCTATCTCCAGCAAACCCTTAGAACTGAAAAGAGTACATGCTTCACCACCAATTCATTCACACAAGAGACTCTAGGACACCCATTCTCATGACCGGTGAGGGTCCCAGTAGTCAGATGCCCACCAATCAGACATACTGTATATTACCTATACTGTGAAGCAGCAGGTACTCTCTTCCTACTGTATGTGCGTGGAGACAACGGTCTACGGTAATTTGTAGAGGGGCACATTGCATAGTCTATTTCCTTATTGCATATCATAGAGTTGAAGGCATTTCCTTGACACAGCTTCTCACTATTCTCTAAAGACACAATCATCTTAAAGCAGGCTACTGGGAGATAAGAACACTCCAGCTAATCTTTCAGACAATAAATGCCTTTTCTAAGAACAGAAGAGATCCTGGAAGTGTCTGCACTTCTGAAAACTGGACATGCAGAGTTTACTACGGTACACATTGCACTGTGAGACAACTCAGCACAATAATTGTATTACTATAAGGTCTACATAAGGGGTTATAGCCATTTGGGGTATTTCTGGCATATCCACAGCATATGCCTTAAATATCTGATAGATGCAGGGCCATAGAAGTGAATGAGAAAGCATAAGGTGCTCTCCTCACACTGCAGATGCTAGGACCCCTGTTCTGGAAACAGGCCTATTGTATATTCATTGCATATTCTGTGGCATGACCTTTCTGGGTCTTTAAAGGGAACCTGTCATATTGAACATGCAGTTTGATCTGCCAGTATCATACTATAAAGGAACAAGTATATTGATTTATAGTGTTGTGGGAACACTTTTCGAATAACTTGTACATTATGGATTAAAATCCCTGCTTGTTATATGTTTACGAATCCAGTGGGAGGTGCTAATCAGTGATTGACAGGTATCTTTGTATGCATTCACCTAAAGGGGAGGCTGCCAATCATTGGGTATTATTGCTCACTATGATGTTGATAGATTAGATACCATTTACATTGAGGCAGGTTCCTTATGTATTACCTTTATAGGCATACCTTTATCAATCAACACACAAAGTGTTTTCCCGTTTGGGTCAGAATATCTACAGCAGTGAATGGAGTGCTGGTCATGGAACACACTTGCATTTCATTTACAAGAAAGCATACAAAGGAAAATTTTGTGCCCCTCGCTCTCCTGATTCCTGGGGATTCCAATGGTTGGACCCCCAACAGTCCTGTAAATAGAGGATAAGTGTAAACCCCATTAAGATGCACATCATGACACTGGTATATCGCATGCAATCCAGTCCTCACAAAGACTTACATTAGTGGACAGGCCACCAGATCAGCACATTATCTGTGCACATTGTGCACATAAAGATAATAACTGACACCATTTACTCCCACTCATAACTGCATACTAACAAGGGTTTAGCAATCTCATATTTGATTTGGACATTGCAAAATTCCTCCTGCATTTTGTGCAAATAATATATATATATATATATATATATATATATATATATAACTATATATATATATATATATATATATACTGTATATATATATATATATATATATATATATATATATATTTTATTTATTTAATGTAAAGGAAACCATTTTTTTTTCTTTTTTTTTAGAAAAAGAAAGGAAGGAAGGAAGGAAGGAAGGAAGGAAGGAAGGAAGGAAGGAAGGAAGGAAGGAAGGAAGGAAGAAAATTATAAAATTTTTGCTAATGTTATATGTATGATGACCTCAGATATCAGATTCTATGCAGATCTCACTAAATTGTAGGTGACCATACAACTTAAAGGGGTTGTCCAGCCTAAAATTTTATTTATTAATTAAGCCAGGGGACGTGAAAAAAATAAAAGAAAATCATACTCACCCATCCCTGGTGCTTTGGTGTCTCCCTGCATGGTCCAGTTCTGCAGCTCTGCTGTTGTTTTCCAGTGAAAGTACCCGCTGCACGTGACTTCTAAGGGTAATCAGCAGTCATTGCGGCCAATCAGGGTCCTTAATAAGAGATTTGGGGACGTCACTACCTTTGATGTCCCCAGTTCCCTTCTTGAGGTCACTGAAGCTGCTGATTGGCCTCAAAAGTCATGTGACTGCCTCAGCAGAAGGGAACCGGGATATCACAGCCACCACGAAATTCATCAGCAAGAAGACAGCCGACTGGACCGGATCTGACCGTCCTAGGGAGACACCAGAGCATCGGGGACAGGTGAATATGGCCTAATGATAAAATATTGTTTAGTCTGGATAACCTCTTTAAAGGGAACCTATCAGGTTGATTTGGGACACTAAACCACCCATAGGTCCTTATGGGCCAGTGTCTCAAACAGCCCAGTTCTGCAGAAAATGGTGGCTTTGGCTGATGATCTAATGTACATGGACACCAAAGATCTCATATCTAGGATCTACAGCTGCAATAGCAATGATGTTTTCATTCTTCCTTTTTATGTCAGAAAAGTAGACACAATACCTACTATTCCCGATATGTGAAATAGTTTCACAAGCTGCATCTCCGTATTTTCACCATTACTGATATTGGTCTGGCACTGGTTTATCTATGTTTACTGGTTTATATAGCATTGTAGGGTTTACAAATAACCACATGCAGAAACAGCAACCATGCAACTAGATGTTCTTTCCTTTATCATGGTAGCAATGATACACTCAGCACCCAATCCCACCTCAAAACCTGCTCAAATTTCCACCCTGATTCTGCCTCCCATTGTTTTCAATGAGGGGCAGAGATCGAAACAAGATGCTTGCGTCAGAATCTGTAGCTGATCAGCCACAGAACCTATGGCGCAAGACAGTTAGCTGATCAACACCATTCATCTGAGGCTGATCAGTTGTGTGAACCAGCTTTTATTGTCTGATCAAAAAAACAAAATGGCAACTGTAAAATCGCCAAATGTAACAATGGCCGCACCAGGGTCTTTGTTATATATCAAGAACTGAATCTGTTATTAAAAACATAATTGTTACTCCAGATTTGCATGTTCAAGACCCTGAGGCACTGGAGAAACAAGTCTGTCTCTTCGCTGGAAATGAGTGCCTTGTGGCGTAAACAGGCTCCTCTTCTTTATACTAAGGACCTGCTTAGACTTATGCTAATAGACCTCATTTGTATAACCACTATATGAAAATGACATGCAAACCATTTGCATTACAGACACACTGATCCTTTTACCTAAGGGCCAATGTAACTATAATTCTCAATTGCTGTGGTAAGGGATGTTACCTTGACTTGATAGAGTAGTGGCAAAGTCTTGTTTACCCCTTTGAAACTAGCCTTTGAGTGTTAGTGTAAAATAAGACTTTATGTCTGTCCAACTACAAAAGTTTCATCTTGTTCTCAAGGAGCAAAATATAGTACTACTGAAAAAAATTTAGATTTGTAGAAGCTCATTGTGTATGTCTTTGGATGAACCCATAAAACACAGTGTGCTTCTTTAATCGCTGAACAGTATGGCACTGATTTACTACTTAGAATAGTTTCTCCTTGCTCCCATAGCAGAACAATTTGACCTTTCTCTAGAAATTTGTATACTTAATCTCCATGTCTCATTAGCCGTCATATTCTTCCAGCTAGAATACCTGAGACTGTTCCAAGAAGCCCTTCTGTTCGCTACACTCTATACTTTACTCATTTTTGTTTATGGGATTGTCACGGCTTTCATAGCATTCTTGGCAGTTACACCAAGGTTTTCTGCAGGAACACAATGCCTGCACAAGGTACAATGAGCTAGTTCCTGGAAATTCAGAGACATGAACAATTCATTTACACTACAGGGAATACGGAGTACTCAGCATGTGCTCTCCAACGTCTGTCACAGTGCATGATACACTTAAGTTTTCTTTATAGAATTTTGCTTTTTTTTAGTTAGTGTGCAGAGTAGCATAGTAGTTAGCTTGCGTGTTAACCCTTTGAATAATGAATGCTTGCTTATAAAACTTTCCCAACTGTTTTGTACAGTATATGGGACCACAGCGGATCATGACACTATGCATGGGTTTATGTGTACACTACATAACAGTGAGGGGGCAGAGATTTTGTGTGTGGTTCCTTAGATAGTTGGAAAACCCCCTCATAGTGACATGGCCAGCTGCACGCTTTAGAGCAAAATAGAAATGGGCCCCTAAAGACCTCCTACTCGCATAATATACTCATTAGAATTGCAGAGTCTCCCTTCTGCAAGCCTTTGCGATAAGCAGCTGTTGCAAACGGGTTAGAGGTCAAATTATCAGACTGAATAGGAAGAATTAGGTGCCTCAGCTATAGCTTATCTGGGGAGGCAAGCCCCTTCTGTGCTAGAAGAAAGGGGACCAGAAAATACAGACAAAAGCCTGCATAGTGATATAGAATAGACTAAATTAATTATGCAAGATATTCATATACATGTCTGAGCTGGACTTTTTGCCTTGGTATTGGTGTGCAGGTGGCATGATGACATAGTAGACCGACAAGTAAAATAAGTTTAAATGGTTTATTGAAGCACAATGACAAGTTTAAAAAGTCAGAGACAATACAGACAGATAAAGTAGTAAAAGGTTACAAGATAAAAGTGCCAAGGGAATGTGGCACCGATAAAGACAATATGTATATAAACTTCATAGTTGTTTCAGGACACTGTCTCACATGCAGAGACATAACTAAGCATCAGTCAGAAGTTGTTCAGTTAATTTTTTTTTTTCCCCTCTCAGTCCAAAAGTTCATAGCATGTTCAAAGTGTAACTCCATAACATCTCAGTATATCAAGTTGTAGCCCCATCAGCCATAGTCTTGCTTGGACCATCTAATCCAAAAAGCATTTCCACTTTGCAAAAGTCCTTCCAGGTTTGCAAACATGCAATATACTCCAACTCCACGGTATGACTGCACCTTCCTTCAGTGCGATTAGGAGGCTTGCACTGGTCTGAACCATCCATTCTTGTGGATCAGTCCATGTCAAATCTTCCTCCTTACTCTTTTGCTCCACAAGAGCCAACATCTTGCTAGTCTTGGCGACATTCTGACCTCGACCAGCGTAATCCACAGAGTCGGGAACGCAGCTGGCCCAACCAGGCGAACAACACCGTGATAAGAATGCAAAAAGGTTTCCACCATCTAATGCACTAGCTCATTCTTCACTCAGGCAGGGTAATAGTGGGCACCCAGTCATTTACATTACGGCTTTCTTCACAGAATAGACCAAGTTTTTCCAGAGCTGGGTCTTTCCAAGCATCCTCACTGGGGTTCTGAGAAATGAAAGAACAGCACATGAGTAAACGGCTTACAAGAAAGGGATTGAGACACAGCCAAGGGCACAGTGCCAAGTCTTTACAGATAAGCAGGAACAGAACACTTACCGTAATAAGAATGCAGTGCAGATCTTTGGGTTCTCCAGACTCATCTGTGCTGCCCAGTATCTCTGCCAGCTTCTCAGTGTCATTCAGTCGTACAATATTGATGTCATTTTCACAGCAGAAGGCTTGGATTAGCGTAAAGTGGATCTGCAGGGCAATGTCCCCTTCATCGAACTCATCCGCAGCCAGAATGCAGAACGTCACATTATCTGGATCTCTGCAAAGGGAGAAAAGAGAAAGAAACTTTAGTTGTGTCGCCTGTGGGTCTGAGTGTGGGCAGAGTGTTAAGGGTGTGCATGAGTAATGGGTGTGCGGGGGTTTCTGCAAGGAGTGGGATACTTACACATTCATGACTTTGGCAGACTCGTAGACTCCAACAGTCAGACACTCCTGTCTCTGGGCGGAGGTGAGCAGCTCATGCAGGGCTTTACCAGCGCTGTGCATCCTGGCAAGACAAACATAGAAGAACATTTAGATCCAGCCTCATATTACCGTATAGTCAATATACAGCTTTCTACATATTCTATGCATTACTATAAAACTTATATAGAACTACGTATATATACTACCCAGTTTCCATTACAGAAATGATACCCTGTGCCGTTCCCCATAGCATGCCAATGCCACCCTATGCATAAACACGATATTTACCTGTCAGCGCTTTCCACAATGGTTTCCTGTCCGTGCACCTCATCAAGAGTCATGGTGGTTTAGTATATCACAAAGGTTCAAGCCAAATAGCCAGAAAAATCCACAAAGGTTCCTTGTCAGGAAGAGGTTAATCCAAAGCTTGCAGCTGAAAGGCTAAGAATCCCAAGCAGTGTGTGAGGAGCTGGAGCCGGGGCTGCCGTATTTATCTGCTGCTGGCTGGGGGCGTGGCTTCTCACACTCCCTCTCTCTGATTGGCCGCACGGAGGCGGCATTGTAATGCTAATAGGGACTGCTGAACACTCCGGCTTGTGCCAGAAGGCTGCACGTGGGGGAGGGGGCCGCGCAGCAAAGTGTGGTGTAGTGTCTGTGGTGGGCGCACGGAGGAGGGGGATTCACAATGACTCAAAGTCTCATGTCCTTTGTCATGCTGTTACCAGGCAGACTGCGGAGAAAGACAAGGGTCGTGAAAGAGCATTTTGTAGCCCCGTGCCCATCTACAGAAGGCTAATGCCAGGCTGGTGGGCTGCAGGTGCAGCAGGGCGCGCAGTCACAGTACAGGCACCTATATACTGTGGTGCGCCAGGGACTCGCATACTCCTAGGCACCTATATACTGTGTACCAGGGACTCACATACACCCGGTCCTAATATGTACTCATAGGCGCTTATATACCGTGCATAGGCACCTATATTCCGTGCAGTGCACCAGGGACTCATGCACCCAGTCCTAATGTAGAAATAGTATAGACACCTATATACTGTGCACCAGGGACTCATGCACCCAGTCCTATTATGTAGACATAGTATAGGCACCTATATACTGTGCACCAGGGACTCATGCACCCAGTCCTATTATGTAGACATAGTATAGACACCTATATACTGTGCACCAAGGACTCATGCACCCAGTCCTATTATGTAGACATAGTATAGGCACCTATATACTGTGCACCAAGGACTCATGCACCCAGTCCTAATATGTAGACATAGTATAGACACCTATACACTGTGCACCAGGGACTCATGCACCCAGTCCTAATATGTAGACATAGTATAGACACCTATATACTGTGCACCAGGGACTCATGCACCCAGTCCTATTATGTAGACATAGTATAGACACCTATATACTGTGCACCAGGGACTCGTTCACCCAGTCCTATTATGTAGACATAGTATAGACACCTATATACTATGCACCAGGGACTCATGCACCCAGTCCTAATATGTAGACATAATATAGACTCCTATATACTGTGCACCAGGCACTCATGCACCCAGTCCTAATATGTAACATGGAACAGTATGAAGTCTTGATAAGACAGATAGCAGTCTTTCATTTTCTTGCATGGGGGGGAGGGGGGTAGGAGTGTGCTGAGATAATAGGAGCAGATTGGGAATGGCACACGCTGCTAGTTAGCATTTCTATAGGAGTCACACAATAGGAAGGGGGGTCTGGCGTGTGGCAGTTTGGAGATTAGACAATTGGCCCTTTCTCTCTTTGCAGGGACACTGTCCACCTGCCACTAGGGTGGGGGATGTGCTGCCCCAATGGATCATCTAACAATGTCCTGCACATGAATATCCATCATTGCTCTGGGGAGCCTCAGCCCCCTGGCAGCACTCTGCTCATTAACCCTTTCCCCCAGCCCCCTGGAGGAGGCACGTGCTGGCCGGCATATACATGTATATACATACATATACAGCCCCAGACCAGCTCTTGTCCTGAGATCTGTCCCAGCACAACACATTGCAACATGATTATTGGCCACAGCCAGACACATGGATTCAGACTAGACTAGGCTAGACTGGGAGGAATGTAAACGACCAGGGCTGGAGCTGGGGCTCCTAGACAGAGGTAATGACAGAAAAGTACTTTAGCAGACAGCTCTAGGAGTCACTGCTATAGCAGCCCTGGCATACACTATACAACCCTTTCACTACCTGCACCACTCCATATACTGGGACTGACTCTAGCAGGTCATCTGCATGACCTCTGTATGTTCTCCCTATGTTTGCATGGGCTACATCAAAGTGCACTCTCCAATGTATACATTGCCAGGGGCCGATTTGGGCACAGCGCTGCAGAATGTGTTGGCGCTATTTCAAAGGGCTTTACGGCTAATCGCAGGCATTGAGTTGTTTGTGTGCGTCAATGAGAGCTGCACAAGGCTGCCAATGTTAAAGTTTCCTGGGTTTGTCCCTTACTGCTGTGCTAAGGTTTCCTGGTAGAGTTTATTCACCCCTGCTCAGACTTATGCTGGGAATCGCCTTGCAATTCTCGACCTACAGCGCCATCTACTGGTCAGAGTTGTTCAAGTGACCACAGCTAACCTTGAGTGGTTCATAATAACCCTTTGGAGCAACTTGTCCTGAAATCCTTTATGCAAGGAAAACAACATCTGACTGACACACACCCCAAATAACCTGCACCCACTTCCAGGAGGCTGCTCAGCACAGTGGATTATGAAGTTGTGCTAATAGTGTGCTTTGTGGTCTACACATCAGCAGCACACTTTAACTGACTCACTTCCAATAATAATAATAACATTCGCTATCGTTCCAGAAAATGGCATGCTTCCCATTTGGCACCTATGATGCTGCTAATGGGAATTTCCACTTGTGATCAAATAATTCAGGATGCTATATTACATTAACAATGACAGGAAAGGATCAGAGGCTGGAGAGTCTGCAGGGGGACTCCACAGCACGCTGCAATAGTAGCTTGGGGCAGATGGCTGCAGATTATCAGTAACCATCAATCAGGGGTATTCATTCCCTCTGGACATCAGTGGTCTCTTGGGCACAGGATCTGTGCTATCGACCAAGAGCTGTTTTTGCTACAGGTGTGTTTTACCATCTGGTTGCAAGTCTATAATAAAAAGCCAAAAAATCTGCGCATTGATACCCAAACCGTTTGTGATTTTTTTATTTATTTATTTTTTGTATAGGCCTTGAATAATAATTTATATGACGGGTAACCCTGGGTATATTGTACAAGGAGCACCTAGCCCTGACCTTAGTAGCCAGCGTAGATTTAGTGGTTCATTGTAAAACAAATATTTTTGCACGAGTGATTAACATTCACATGCTTGGCAGTTCTCTTTCCATTTGTTCCAAATACTCTTGTGGGTTCACAAGTGCATAGATACAGCTGCTGCTTTTTTTTCTTGCTCTCTGTAACTACAGTAAAATGAGAACTGGTACCAATGTGCCCCCTTGTGGCCACAATTGTGTAATGACGGTTTCAGAACTTTGGCCAGGTCCATGCAACCTTTTACATAGCGATGCATACACTTGATTGGAATGAAGAACACAATGTGAAAAATGTTGTACAGGGTGTTCTATTCATTTCCCTTCTCTACTGTATTATTATAATTCATTAGCATGTTGTATCACCTTTTCTATTTTTGTGAATGAGTTACATAAATTAATGGCAAACTGCAGCAAATCATATACATTGTTTCATAAAATTTCCAAGTATGTGTATTTTTCACTTATATTCGTGTAAAGTAGGATTCACACTACCATTGGTAGAAGGTGTCTGTTTTAAAAAAAACAAAAAAAAGGCAGCTGTTGAGCCTTTGCTAGTAGTTTGTAGCATATGTAAATTTCACTCTAATTTGCTCTTCCATTAACACATAGAGAACATATATATGAGTCCAGTCTGCCAGCGTCTTGAAAGTTGATGGAAATGTCATTTATTGGAAAATGCAAAACACATCGGCTCACACGGGGGTATTTCTCTCTGTGTGGGTTGATACGTGTTTGCTGTTTTAGGTCTCCTCAAAACAACCCTAGTGGATTTACTTTCCACTTATACTTATCTGCAATAAAACTCTTCCACATTGTATCATTATGTCATCCAATCACGGTCCTTCAATATGGCACAGACAAACGGATGCAAAAAAATTGAGATTGTGTGTCTGTCCCCGTAGAATTGAATGGGACCGTACTTTTATACGCAATCTTGGATCTGCAATTGCAGATAAAATCTACGATTGTGTGCATGAGGCCTTAGTCAGATGTTTCTATGATATACTGAAGTAGAATTATAAGTGTTTCATATGTTTTTAAAATGGTATTTCCAGTGCTTGGAGTTTATGACAATTTCTGTTCTTGAGTTTGTCCTCCTGCTTTTTAAGAATTGACCACAGCTTCTCAATGGGTTTGAGATCTGAGGAGTTTCCTGACCATGGACCCAAAATTTCACAGTCACTTAGCTAGGGTCACATTAGTGTTCAGCTCTCCATGGGGTCTGCCAGGTGTCCATTGGGTTAGGACTTTTTTATCCTCCTATTTTAGACAGAATCTGCGATGGAATCATTTACAGTGACTCCAATGCAGATGTGAACCTAGCCTTAGTTATTCCTTTTGTCTTGTGATATGGTACTCCGTCATGCTGGAAAAAAAACACTATTCATCAAGAAATTGCTGCTAGATGAATGGGAGTTGTTCTTGGAGGATGTGTAGATGTCATTCTTTATTCATGGGAGTTGTGAGAAGTTTTCTTGGGCAAAATTATGAGGAGCCTACTGCCTTAGATGGAAAACAAGCCCACACATGAATGGTCTCAGGATGCTTTACTGCTGGCATAATACAGGACTCATAGTAGTGCTCCATCATTTCTTCTCTGGACAATTATTCTTTGCTCTGAGAGACATTTTGCACAGATGACAGACTTTGAGAGGGGATGTAGATCATTGAACTGAGAGAAGCAGGATGGTCATTTAGATGAGTTACCCGCCATCTAGACCATTTTGACCTAGCTGTTAGGAAGTGTCGGGAACAGTGGTTACATGAGGGCATGAACACATGATGAACAGGCTCTAAACAGCCCAGACAGATTACCAGTAGAGAAGCTCTTATCGTTTCCTTTTCCACCGTCAAGGCACATGTGGCACGTTTTTATACCTCCATGTCATTGCCTGGACCAATATGAAGCACTTAGTAGTAAGAAATTTGGTTTCTCTGTACCCAGTCGCAATCATGAAAAGTCATCTGTGTGTGTAGTAGTCTCGTGAACAACGAACCTGGACTGCTATAGACTAGAACAGTATTGTCTTCAACAGCAACTTTAGGTTATCTTCAGGATCTGCTGTTGTTATGATCTGGGAGGACATCACATATGACTGTCGGTCATCCCTTTTAGTGATACCAGGGACAGTAACAGGTCAGTAATATGTGCAGGACAACTTGCTATTCCCCTGGAAACTTCCATACACGTGTAAGCCTCCAATTCTTAGACTGAACCCTGTTTGAGAAGCCAGACCGCAAGCAACATAGTCATCATTGATGAATACAGAATGAGACAGCTATCCTGCGGAAGGCTCCTAGCCTAACAGATAACTATGATGTTTGGAGGACAGACCACCAGACATGGTTTGGAGCTGGAACTGCAGCCTATATGCCCACATAGGTGCAGACAGAAATTCTGCATCCACCAGTACTACAGTGCGAGAGTCCTTTGAAAGTCAGGCAATCCGTTACTGTGTACACCTTACAGTAGGGGTCGTCAACCCCATCATGCGTTCCACTCTTGGCCCGCAAAGTATATTTCTTCGGCACAGCAGCCCGGGGCCCTGAGAGGACATTTAGAATAACTCGACCAGCAGTTTTGTCCCCCCAAACAATACTGCTATTACTATACTCTTGAGCCTTTTCAGAGGTGATCAAACACAAAAAAAACAATATTACTCAGTTTTGCTGTGCTCCAGAGCGACTCCCTGTTCTCTTCAGCGCTTTTGCCTGATGTAAAAGACTGCTGATAGGGCTTCAGGGGTTACATTGGCATCATGTTGCATAATGACACCGATGTGTCCCCTGAGATCCAATAAGCGGTGACTGACGTCATGTAAAAGCGCCAAAGAGAACAGGAAGTCACACAGGAACAAAGGAGAAGTGAGTAGCATTGTTTAATCACTTCCTGTAGGCCTCCCCTTATTATACTCTGGGGTCTGAAAAGACCCCAGAGTATAATAATAGTTAGTGAGTAGCTAACCCCAAAAATGTAGGGTTTGGGTGAACCCAGATTTTTCAAAAAAAATTGTTGGGATACTATACTGTATGGAAGGACACTGTATGGGACCATAATACCATGTGGAGGGGCCACTATAGGACATTATAACATGTGGAGACGCCTCTATGGAACATTATACTGTGTGAAGAGGCCGCTATGGATCATTATACTGTGTGGAAAGAACACTATGAGGCATTATTCCGTATAGCGGTGTGTTTTTGCACAAGAAATACAACCAGTTTTGCAATATAAATGTATGCATTTTTGTTCAAAAACGTAACATGTGAATGCAGCTTTAGATCAAAGTGATATTACCAGTGGCCTAGAGTGCTGCCACACAGTGCTCTTAGACGTACACATTTAGACAACAAGATACGTGATAAAAACCTCTTGCTTGTTATGCTTGCTGCATACCTGATACTTGTCAACCTCTGCCAACCTGACTGGAGGTGAGCTTTAATGTTTGTGATGGATTTTAGATTGATGATGTGACCTGATGCAAATGAAGCAGTATGAGTAATCCAAGTGAAGTACATGTTACTGTATGTTTAATAGGAATACAATGTTGCTTACAGTATTTGTCTTCATGTTCCCAGTTATGAAGTGAGCAGAGATAGTACAGTCTATAGACCATCAGATGATTGGAATGTTCTCCGCAGCACTGAATGTCTTGAGATGAGTGTAATGTTCTTGTGGGACACATAAGTCTGTCTACTTGTCTGATTATACTCAGGCTGTGAGAACAAGACTACATGTGTCATGATACAGGACAGAATGTCTGCAACCACCACTAATACAGTGCAAGAGCCCTTTTCAAAATGAAGTAGCCAATGTATACACCTTATAGTATGTGTTGCTGCGTTAATAATAATTTCACTACTTATCTACACAATCATAGATTGTAAGCCCTCGCGGGCAGGGCATTCTACCCACTGTGCCAGTCAGTCATTATTAGTATTATATCTGTTTGTATACTTTGTGTACTGTATGTAAAACCCCAAATGTAAAGCACCATGGAATTAATGGTGTTATATAAATAAACAATAAATAAATAAATAAATAGTATCTTCTCCATATGCTTTTCCTATACGATTTCTGTCTGATATACAAGATTAGATATGTTGGCATAAACAATCCAGATTGATGTGTAGTTACTACTATTACAAGTTACTTTATGTTGGTAGTCCCTATTGTAGCCTGTGTGCATCTTCCAAATATCCCCCCCCCCTTCCCCGACATTAAAAACACAAAGCATGTATAATGCGGAGTGTGTTAAGAAAACAGCTTAGTCATTTCTTTTGCTGCACATGTGTCTTGCTTCCATTACAGGTGACTCACACTTAGTCCATTAGGAGCCTCTTATTATTTTTTCTGTTATGCCTTGATTTCTAGCCATGATAAATACAGTATGTGGGGTTTTGGTAAGTAACATAATACAAACTGATGTACTTGGTGACAGTCGTTCGGTAACATTGCTTTGTTACAAACAAGGGGCATATAACATTTAGACTGTGACTCATACAAATACAGGAATTGTATCAGGAAAACCCAGCTCTACCCTCCTGGGATATGACAGATCTGCTAAGCATTGAGTTACAGTAGCTCAGTGGTGAGTTCACAGAACGGCACGCTGCTCCTCTGCATAATTATATGGCTGAAATTACAGGAAGTAATCTGGGTTCTGTCAAGGGACGTGACAACCTATGAATATGGAGGACAAATTGTTTTCAATGTGGATGTTTTGTAATATTATATAATGATGATTGGTACAGTTGTTTTCCCAGATTGTTGAAGGTATTTTGTGAAAATTTTACTTAGTCTCTTTACACATAGTAAGTATGTCCTGTTTGTGTCACCACGCTTGGTACCCTTCACAGTATTGATGCCTATTTAGTGATGCACCCATAGTCTTTTCCCACATATTACTGATACTAGTTTATTGTTTCCCATACAGTAACTATGCCCTGTTAATGTCTTCTTCACAATAAAGATGCCAGCTTAGAGTCCACTAAAAACTCTTAGGGCCCCTTCACACGGATTTTATGTTCCACTCATTCAGACACGTATACACGAGCGCTTCAAAACACATCCCATTCACTTCAGTGGGAGCGCGTGTAAATTCGGCTTTACGCGCGCTCCCATTGAAGTGAATGGAATGTGTTTTGAAGCGCTCGTGTATACGTGTCTGAATGAGCGGAGCGTAAACTCCGTGTGAAGGGGCCCTTAGGGTTGGTTCACATCTGGGTATGTATTCCATCCGGTTAGACTCCGCATGGAGACCCCCTGAACGGGAAACAAACGCAATTGTGTCTGTGGGGTCCATGTGCTTTTACAGCACAGCGCTTGCAATTGTGTTTGTTTTCCGTTCGGGGAGACGGATTCGTGAGTAGGAGCTGCACACTTAGGGGTGGGGGACATTTGAGGACTCCACCAATGTATTCAACTGGACCTGTGAGAACAGTTGAAACATGTGACAGACTTACTATTGATACCTGGATGTTATAACCAGGAGTAAAATGTTACTCTGATTACATACTGGTAACTCAAGGGCAGGTATAACATAGGCCCCTATGCAAGAAGGCTATGATCATTGTATGTTTGCCATGCAAGCTGCTCTCATCATATAAGTCAAACATATCTGTGGGTCTCCATTAAACTAACGTAGAGTGTCTTTTTTTCTTTCTTTGTCATGACAGTATAAATAGCCATTGGTGGTGTACATCAAGAGCTCCACTGGCATATACCTTTCAACTCAAGGCTGTTGACATAAACAGATGTTAGGTTATCACAGAAGTCGGCTTCTTCATATTTGCCTGTTCCCATAGGCCTAGGTGTTGTTAGACATCTAAAAAATCATCTTGGTAAGGCCTCGTTCACATCTGCATTGGTAATTCATTCAGGGAAGTCTGCATGGGGACCCCCTGAATGGACTACCGAACGCATTGGCAAGCGGTGTGCAGTGAAAGCACATCGACCCCATAGACTATAAGTTCATGATCTACTGTGTGCGTGACTCATGCAGAGACTGTGCGGAAAGCACACGGACCCCATTATAGTCTATGGGGTCCTTGTGCTTTCACTGCACACCACTTGCCAATGCGCCAGATAGTCTGTTTGGGGGGGTCCCCATGCATACTCCCCCGAACGGATTACCAATGCAGATGTGAACGAGGCCTTACCAAGATGATTTTTTAGATGTCTAACAACACCTAATGACAAACTGCAGTGCTCTCACATGAAACCAATAGTTTGACCTAGTAGGACATGAAAGGTGTAGTTTGTGCCATTATTGCTAATAGTCTGTAAACTAATACAAAACTACAAGTCCATCAACAGTAACTACTGGATTCATTTTATAGAAATCCTTTGGTTTCAAAATCTACAATAATTCTTCAAAGGGCAACTACAGCCCATCAAAGTGAATCTGCTCCTGCTGCTAGTAAAGTGCCAATGCTAAAACAACAGTGGTCAGGTCATCAGTTTTTTGGCCACCCGTCAGAAGAGCTGTGTACTACACAGCAATACTTCTGTAAGTTTCGCTCAAAATTTTTGCAGTGACAAAAAATGATTACAGGTTCGCAAATAACATTTTTTTAAGTAAATATATACAAAAATTGGAACAATTCACCAAGTGTGGATATATTTCTCCAGTTTGTCATCAGTCCAGCATATGATAATGGTGTGTGGGCTGCGTGTAGGACTACAAGTAACATAAACAGGACGATTTTCTTTGGTCTAGTTAAAGTCCATTATCTTTACTTCATATATTTAAAAGATTATCGGTACATGACAGCCTATGTGTTTCAAGTGTCATTATTGCTTTTTAACTATAAAAAATAATCTTCATTTCCATCGGTTAATAAAATTACTATTGCAAATTATAATGACAAGGGAATTTGCCGTAGGTTTATAGTGATGGCATATATCCTTGTCCGGGCCTTTCTTTTTCAATGACACAGATGCTATGAATATTAGAGTTACAACCTGGACTCCCACGGCCAGGTGACTTCTGTCTTTCAGTTCATATGCCAATATACATCTAAGTATGCCTTTGGATGTTGTTTCGTTGGGTATGTTTCAGACAATAGTGAACATATGACTTACCCATGTATCTTGTATGGTGTTACGCACGTGGTTTGTGAAGCAGGATGCACATAAAATTAAATGGGGCAGGTCGCCTTGGGAATGTTAATGTCGGATGCACATAGCTGAAGGTCTCTCTGGGGATCACTGTGTGTCTCCAGGATATGCAAAGTACTTTATCTATACGGCAGCTCAAAGCAGTTACCAAAGCCTTTCCTGGTTGACCTGGATCGTTCACATTGCACAAAATTCTTCCTGCTTTTTATCTCCTGAAATTCTCCTGACCATGCAAGGCAAACACAATAAGGATACCTAATATTTATTTTGTGTTGTTGTTGAACAGATTGGTTTTGCAGAGGTCATAATGATTAGCTAATAAAGGCGGCAATATATTCAGACTTTTATAACATACTAGAGGGAGGACCCGGCTTCACACGGGTATATTACATTTTATGTTTGTGTAGTGGCCCCATAAGAAATGTCCAATTTTGCACTGGTGTATTTTGTATGTTGTTTGTGTGTATGTCCATAAGCGTCATGTGATTATGTGTATCTAATTTTGGATATCAGTGATAAACCTGTGATCAGTTCTTATGGATACCTGGAGTAAAACTGTATCTAATCCTTCCCCGTGTAGTACTGTGTTTAGACGCAATTATCTAATCCTTGTTGGTGTGGTACTGTGTGCAGATGCACATATCTTATCCTCTGGCGTGTGGTACTGTGTGCAGATGTGTGTATCTAATCCTCCCCCATGTGGCATTGTGTGAAGAGGCACGTATCTAATCCTCCGGTAAGTGAAACTGTGTGCAGACGTGCATATCTAATCTTACGGCATGTGGTACTATGTGCTGACGCGCGTATCTAATCCTCTGGCATGTGGTACTGTGTGCAGACAGGTATATCTAATCCTCTGGTGTGTGGTACTGTGTGCAGATGCGCGTATCTAATCCTCCCCCGTGTGGTACTGTGTGCTGAGACGCGTATCTAATTATCTGTGTGGTATTGTGTGAAGAGGCGCGTATCTAATCCTACAGCATGTGGTACTGTATGCAGACGCGTGTATCTAATCCTATGGCGTGTACAACTGTGTGAAGATGTGCGTATCTAATCATCTGGCATGTGGAACTGTAAGCAGACGCGCGTATCTAATCCTACGGCATGTGGTACTGTGTGCAGATGTGCTTATCTAATCCTCTGGTGTGTGGAACTGTGTGCAGATGCGCGTATCTAATCCTCCCCTGTGTGGTATTGTGTGATTAGGCGCGTATCTAATCCTACGGCGTGTGGAACTGTATGTAGACGCGCGTATCTAATCCTACGGCATGTGGTACTGTGTGCAGATGCGCGTATCTAATCCTCTGGCGTGTGGTACTGTGTGCAGACGCGCATATCTAATCCTCCCCGTGTGGTACTGTGTGCAGATGCGCGTATCTAATTCTCTGGCTTGTGGTACTGTGTGCAGACACACGTATCTAATCCTCCCCTGTGTGGTATTGTGCGAAGAGGCACGTATCTAATCCTGCGGCATGTGGAACTGTGTGTAGATGCACGTATCTAATTCTATGGCATGTATTACTGTGTGCAGATGCGCCTATCTAATCCTATGCCATGTGGTACTGTGTGCAGACGTGCGTATCTAATCCTCTGGTGTGTGGTACTGTGTGCAGATGTGCGTATCTAATTCTCCCCTGTGTGGTACTGTGTGAAGAGGCGCATATCTAATCCTATGGCGTGTGGAACTGTGTGTAGACGCGCGTATCTAATCTTCTGGTGTGTGGTATTGTGTGCAGATGTGCGTATCTAATTCTCCCCTGTGTGGTACTGTGTTCTGAGATGCGTATCTAATTCTCTGACTTGTGGTACTGCGTGCAGAGGCATGTGTCTAATCCTCCAAAGTGTGGTACTGTGTGCAGACACACGTATCTAATCCTCCCCTGTGTGGTATTGTGTGAAGAGGCGCGTATCTAATCCTACGGCGTGTGGAACTGTGTGTAGACGCGCATATCTAATCCTACAGCATGTGGTACTGTATGCAGACACGTGTATCTAATCCTATGGCGTGTACAACTGTGTGAAGATGTGCGTATCTAATCGTCTGGCATGTGGAACTGTAAGCAGACGCGCGTATCTAATCCTACAGCATGTGGTACTGTGTGCAGATGTGCTTATCTAATCCTCTGGTGTGTGGAACTGTGTGCAGATGCGCTTATCTAATCCTCCCCTGTGTGGTATTGTGTGATGAAGCGCGTATCTAATCTTACGGCGTGTGGAACTGTGCAGAGGCATGAATCTAATCCTCCAAAGTGTGGTACTGTATGCAGACACACGTATCTAATCCTCCCCTGTGTGGTATTGTGTAAAGAGGTGCGTATCTAAATCTACGGCTTGTGGAACTGTGTGTATACGTTCGTATCTATTCCTACGGCATGTGGTACTTTGTGCAGATGTGTGTATCTAATCCTCCGGCGTGTTTTACTGTGTGCAGACACGCGTATCTAATCCTCCCTGTGTGGTACAGTGTGCTGAGACGCGTATCTAATTCTCTGGCTTGTGGTACTGTGTGCAGAGGCATGTATCTAATCCTCCAAAGTGTGGTACTGTATGCAGACACACGTATCTAATCCTCCCCTGTGTGGTATTGTGTGAAGAGGCACTTATCTATTCCTACAGCGTGTGGAACTGTGTGTAGACGCGTGTATCTAATCCTACGGCATGTGGTACTGTGTGCAGATGCACATATCTAATCCTCTGGCATGTGGTACTGTGTGCAGATGCACGTATCTAATTCTCCCCCGTGTGGTACTGTGTGCTGAGACGTGTATCTAATTCTCTGGCTTGTGGTGCTGTGTGCAGAGGCATGTATCTAATCCTCCAAAGTGTGGTACTGTGTGCAGACACGTATATAATCCTCCCCTGTGTGGTATTGTGTGAAGAGGCACGTATCTAATCCTACGGCAGTAGGAACAGTGTGTAGATGCACGTATCTAATCCTACGGCATGTGGTACTGTGTGCAGATGTGCATATCTTATGCTCTGGTGTGTGGAACTGTGTGCAGATGTGTGTATCCAATCCTTTGGCATGTGGTACTGTGTGCAGATGCATGTATCCAATCCCCCGGCGTGTGGTACTTTGTGCAGACGCGTGTATCTAATCCTTCGGCATGTGGAACTGTGTGCAGAAGCGCGTATTGAATCCTCTGTTTTGTGGGACTGTTTGCAGACGCATGTATCTAATCCTCTGGCGTGTGATACTGTGTGCTGATCTGTGTATCTAATCCTCTGATGCGTGTATCTCAGTTTGGATATCAGTGTTGGGTTGTGTATGTGGAGTGACCGTGTGTATTGCAGTTGGAATATGAGTGAAAGACTTGCAGGTTTGTATTGGCTAAGGGGGGGGCACTGTGTTTGGGATGCTGTATCTCAGCAACGGTACGTCCGAGCGAGTTGGAGTTTCGTCTTAAACCTTCCTGGATATCTGAAGTATCTCTGTACCAAATTTGGTGAAGATCGGTCCAGTCGTTTGGTTCGCATTAGAGAACAGACAGACAGACGGACGGACAGACAGACAGACAGAAATTCATTTTTATAATATAGAGAGATTAAACTTTTCTGTCTTACATCCCAATCCAGACACCATCTGCATTGACTATGGACCCTACTTGACTCAGGAAAATGCTAGTATTATTGCAAGCAGCACTTTTCTCTCTGCATTTTTTTGCCCTTTTCAGGCAGAAGCCTGGCAGAAACCACGGGTAACCACTTTTTAAAGTGGATTAGGTTTCTGTTCAGGGGTCCCCAAGCAGACCCCCTAAACAGAAACCTGAACGCATGTGTGAACCTTGCGTCAGTTCACATTTCCGTTATTACAGTTGCATGTAGGATCGATTGTGCCACAATAAAATCCTCTCTGAGACCATAAGAACACTACTTGAGGAGGAATACAATGCGTTGCCACTTTGTTTTTGTTTTTTTGCTGAGGGACGCTATATAGGGCCTTAGCCTTCAAATAGAAACCATGGATGCATCTCAATACTCCAATATTCAGGTGTATGAACATTATACCAATAAGGAATGGTTATATTTTTGTATTTTTTGTGTTTATTCTTCCCGTATTTAGATAAGGTTGATCAGGGCTACGCGTTATACACATTAACTTCAACCAATTGTTGATACCCGCACTCTAAGAAGCTGTCTCATGATGGATGCTTTCCACAGAAATGAGTGTAAAGTAATATGTCAGTAATATATAGACCATATCACACAGTTCCAATTGTCTGTAAGGTTTGTGTGATTTGACCCCATCTGCATAGATAAAATGAACACTGTCACATGACAGAAGCATGACATTCCCAATTACTTTTATGGTAAGGAAAATGCAATTGAATTACTGGGATTGTAAAAAAGGAAATCATGTGGCTCAAATCATAAGACATATAATATATATGTAGTGGGTATAATTAATTCCAAAAATAGCAATAAATAAACAGCAATTAGCCAGAGCAAAGTGCAGCTATAAAGAACAGCTCTCAACCTGGAGAAACCAATCTGTATGTGTTACAATTTCAATAGCACCATGTAATACATTACTTTTACTGTGGGGGGCACTGTAAAGGAGCCTTTACACGATGTAACGCTTCATTATGATCGTAAAAACACGTTCAGAATGAGCGCGTAAAAAGCAGCTCCCATTGACTTGAATGGGAGCTGGCATATGTGTGCTCCTCATTGAAATCAATGGGAGGCTTTTTTCCCTACATTGAAAGCATAAGGAAAAATGGGGAGCGCACGTATGCCAGCTCCCATTCAAGTCAATGGGAGCTGCTTTTTACGCGCTCATTCTGAACGTGTTTTTACGATCAGAATGAGCGCAGCATTACATTGTGTGAAGGCTCCCTAAGGGGATTGAACATTTTTTGCCTGGTTCAGTTTGCAGCTGAATGCTGAGGGGCCCAATAGAGGGACATCTTGGGATGATCATGTTTCCAGAACCCTCTTCTGACATAAAGGAATTGTAAAAAGCAGCAATCCCCTTTAGGCTAAGGCCCCACTTAGCGGGCTGCAGCGAAAAAGTACTGCAGGATAAAACCATGGTAGAAACTAGAGATGAGCAAACACTGTTCGGATCAGCCGATCCGAACAGCATGCTCCCATAGAAATGAATGGAACGCCGGCCGGCCGCTGGCAAAGTCAGCGTCACAGGTGCTTCCATTCATTTCTATGGGTGCGTGCTGTTCGGATCGGCTGATCCGAACAGTGTTCACTCATCTCTAGTAGAAACATGTCACAGTTTTCTTACAGCGCTTTTCACAGAAAATCCACAGAGTTTTCCTCTTCTGACTTTTTGCTTCAATTATACCTATTGGGAAGCGGCCAGCATTTCCGTGCATATAACTAAATTGTATTTTTCTGCAATGTGTGAATGGGATTCGCAGGAACTGTAAGATGCTACAGTTTCTACCACATAGGCCCCAACCACAGGCTAAGCCCCATGTTGTGGAAATGCAGCTTTTTTTGTTGCAGATTTTGCTTTTGCTTTTGCTTGGTTGAAAAAATGCACCAAAATCTGCAACAAAAAAGCAGCTTTTCTGCAAGGTGGGGCATTAGCTTTTGGCTGGGGCCCCACAGGACAGAAATGCTGCAATTTGCCCGCGGCGGAAATGCCACGGGAAAAATCACAGAACATAAGGGCAAAGTGGATGGGATTCTAGTGAACCCCATGCCCACTTTGCGGTAAAAACTGCGGTGCGGACACACCGCAATTTCCAAAGCGCTGTCTGGTGACTATTTTGTAATAATCTCAATAGATAGATGCTGAACAACAATATAAACCACAGAACTGTAAAAGTAGATGGCACCTTTTCATATACCATGAGTTCAAATACGGGGACAGAACTGCTGTAACCTGAAACATCACTTCTGTGAAAGTTGTTAGTTATTTTATACCCTGACTGTTAGTTTGTCCTCATTTGCCCTTAACATGCTCTGTCTATTGTCGCCATTCTACATCTGTTTTTTTTTTTTCACTGAGGAACATCTCCAGCTTAATTAAAATCCCTGCTAATTAAATGTAACTCGATGTATTGTACCAAGGAGGAGACACAAGATATGCTGCATGTTCCCTATTGTCTATACACAACTCATATATAATTGCCCCCAGATGAAGATAAAAATAGTGAACTGAAAAATAATGAATGTATTGGAGAGTACACAAAAGATCAGACTTCCATAGCTAGAAGACAGCGATTTTATATAATAAACTATAGATGTAATTTGCAGTTTAGCTTTGTTTTCCAAATGTGACACAAGTAAATACCACCTCCACCTGTACATGCGTCATCTGCATTGGAATAATACTCCCCCCTTTTCCCTTTTACCATTAGAAACCTCAGGTCTACAAGGCAATCGGTATGGATAGATACAAATTCTAATATTTATTTAGAGATTGTATCATTATTATTTCTCTTATTTGTATAGCGGCAATCAGTGGCGTAACTAGAGTATTGTGGACCCCGGTGCAATCTTTTGTAGGGCTCCCTATCTCATCCCTGCAGCGAATTCTTGACAGTGACGATTACGGTTGCTAAGGAGTTTCCTCAACCTTAGTGTGGTTTGGGGAATATGTGGGTCTCCTCGGCTTATGGGCCAGATGGAAGCTGAAGTCTCAATACTGATGCCAGTGCTTAGGGGCCCCATCAAGGCTTCTGGGCCCTGATGTGACTGCACCCTCTCAACCTATTCCGCAGTGCTTTTACAGACATTGTCAGTCACAGTCCTATCACAATCTAAATTCCCCATCAGTATCTCTTTGGAGTGTAGAAGGAAAACTGAGTATCCAAATGAAACCCAGCCAAACAGGGGGAGAACATACAAAGTCCTTGCAGATGTTGTCCTTGATCAGATCTTAAGAACAGGCCATCAATTTTTAATAACTTGAATAACCCTAATCATTACAAAACATTTGCATATTGCTGTTAAAGGGGTTTTCCTGTTGTCTCTTCTTCTCACTTTCTGTATTTCCCTCTCCCCTCTATCTGAATGGGATACTGAAGTATCGCAATATTTATGCAGATCAAATAATATGCACATGCTTTTAGAGAATGGACTCATTGTTTAATGTGTGTTTACAGAGAGAGAGATAACAGATAAAGCAAACTGCAAGTAGCTGAACTGATTGTACTGCCGCCAGAGCAGTGAGTGACATCACTTGTCCTATCTCACCGGTCTGTGGTTATGGTAACGCTGTGTAAATAATGGGAGGAATAAGTTCACATTGCAGGCAATCAAAGCAGCATTTCTAAAGCAATATATTTAGGAAAAGTCTTCAATTTACATAAGCTATCAGTATAGATAGGATCCTTGAGATGGGATAAACCCTTAAATTAGCTGACCGCTAAATGGTTAATGAAGAAAACTGCTTGTCATATATTGTACAGTTATTATTTCTGTCTTGTTACAGTTCATAAAATTGCTCTTTTTATTTGTTGGGGTCAGTGAGGCTATATATATCTGTAAAGTTGTCACAAAATGAAAGGCAATCTTTCTATGTCTGATCAGATAATGCCACCCTTTGTTTTAATGTAGACTCTTTTATGTTTGCAAGTTACAAATAAAGGACTTGTGATGTTCCATTCATTGCTGAAATTTACACTTGAACTGAAAAACATGTTTACAAAGACCAGTGAGAAGTCATGAAAACCCTTCCAAAAAAAGACTTTGCTGTTCTATATTTAAGACACAAGTAAAACAAAAAAGAGCCTCAGCTACAGTAGCAAATCCTAAACAAGGAACTTTCTTACAATGAAAGACTGTTTGCCAGTGACCCTGAAATATTATTTAATTTTTTTGCTTCAGTGTTCTTATTAAAAATCACAATGGTTATGATAACCAGGACCCATAAGGGGAAAATAACTAACAGAAAGTGATAAAAAAGTAGGAAAATATATATAAGATCACAGAAGACACTATCCCGAAAATTGGCTAAACTATATTTTGGAAAAGACGATTCTTGCCCCAAATGTGGTTTTGAAGGTGCTGTTAATTTACACAAGTTGTGTTTTTGTTTGCAGATTAATTACTCTTGGATTGAGGTTACTAATTTAAAGAGGACTTTTCACCACCTCCACCAATTCTAGTTTGTACCATCTGTTAATAGGCACTGCTACACTGATTCCAGCACAGTTGGAATTTTTTCTCTATTCCCTACTGTTCCTGAGCAATAAGTGCTGATAGTTTTGGTGTCTGATGTGCTATTTCAATTATGTAATATCAGAAGGGTGGTGCCAGGCAGGGTGTGTGACTCAAAGCTCCAATTAAAGGCAGCCAGTGAGATAGCTCAGAATCACACCCCTTGTCTGCTTCTGTCTGACACCGGCCTGCTGACAGTACGGAAGCTAAAATAGCATATCTCGCACCAAAACTCTGAGCATTGTTTGCTCGAGAATGATGGGGGCTATAGAAAAAGTTCTGTGTTAGAATCAGCAGAGCAGCAGCTATTAAATAATGTAAAGATTTAGATTTGTCGAAGGTGGTGAAAGGTCTTTAATTGCAAACTGTTATTGAATAGAAATAAAGCACATTTTAGGAGACATTTTTTGTAGAATAGCTATCATGAGATTGTTTTTTATGCCAGAAATTATTCTGAACAACTGGATCAAGAAGGAAACTCCAACTCTATATGTGTGCATCTAATACCCTATTATTTCATATTTGTGAGGGATTATACATTATGGTGGTTGAGGATAGTATGAGAACCATAGCCAGCTCATAATATGATGCAGGGAGAATTCTAAATGTTTGATGGAAAAGATGTCTGAAAGTGTAAAGTAGGTTGGGGGGTGGGAAGAGAGGATGGCTAGGAGAGTTTTTACTTAGGGTATGTTCACCATTTTCTACTGTGCTAATTTCCTCGCGGATAGCCGCGGCATGATGCCGATACAGTGCACTGGCATTCCATCGCGGCATCCTGAAGCTGATTAGGCCCAAATTAATGGGCCTAAACAGGCCATGGCTGAATCAGCTGCAGAATCCGCGGCAAGATAGGGCATGGCGCTTTTTTTTCCGCTACTAGCTGGTGGAAAAAAGAAGCGAGTGGCTCCCATTGAAGTCAATGGGATACGTTTATGGCAGCGGAATTTGGGGCGGATTCCATGTGAAAATCCACTGCCAAAAAACTCAGTGTGAATTAGCCCTTAGTGTACAGTATTTCCTTATTTATGTATATTCTGTTTTTTGTTTGTTTTTTGGGGGGTTGGATTTTTTTCTGAGGGGGAGAGAGAGGGATTGGTATTACCAAGGGAAGGGATAAAGAATACAAAGTGATGGTGAACAGAGCTAAAAAGCTATGTAATCCTGAGATAGATATGATTTGTTATATTTGGTTTAACAATAAGAGAAATTGTAATATAAGGTTTTAAAGAAGGTGATTTGTGATATGCTGGATAGAAAATAAATGCAGAAGAGCATAGCAGTACTATGTATGGAAGATAAATCAATACAGAAAACAGGAGCAGAAAGCTAAAGCTTAACATGTTCTTGAGACTCAATCCAAAATCTATAACAGGGCTCCCCTATACCATTTGCCATTTGTGGCACTGGCTTCTTGTCTGGGCCCCTCAGGTACCAGGGCACTGTATTAATCTCTGCCTTGTCTATTATTACAGTCCTGGCATATATTGTATGCCCTCTTCATGCCAGTAATGGTGTTTCATATACAAGGTGCTAATGTAATGGCTGAAGCATTCAAGGAGAGTATTGAGTAAGAAGTGTCTGTAAGATATGCTCAATGCAATAAGCCAACAAATTAACTTATTTATTAGCTAATTGCTGCCATATTTAGAATGGGCAATAATTGAGAATGAGCACCCAAAAGAATGCTTATTGGTCTGACCATAGGCGTGCCAATAGGGTCAAGAATCGAGAGTGGACGATTCTAGGATCTTTTGTACACAAACATTGCTGGCTCACCTCCAGTTTTTCTATGCAGCATGTATGATAATGAGCAAATTGTTCATCCCCATACAGTCTGCATTTATTAGTAGCAATAAGGACCTTTATAAGGAGAGTAGCATGCTGGGAGCAGGTGCTAAGTCATCATAGATAACATTAACAACACATAATGGACACAGGAGCATCAGTTTCTACCAAAGGAGATAAGAGCTGATAGTGTCATGTTGGTCTTTGCTGATACCACCTGGTGATTCAGATCTTGTACTTATCAGTTGCTGTAATGAAACACTAACCATGCTGTTAATAGCACCAAATGTTGATAACACTTTGCCTTATATATAAATGCTCTATAATTCCAGTCATTTCCTATTATAGACATAAGGTTGTTAGGAGCCACACATGCAACAGTCTGGGATGTGATCTTGTACATGTTGTGCAACCTACATTAAATTATTATGGTATAAAGCAAAGCTGGACATAAGCTGGCCATGCACTAGTTACTTTTGTTCTCCGAATCAAATGAATGGTGCCATTTCTGGATGTTGCTTGGATTGTTGACTGAAGATAGAAAACTCTAGACTGTTTTACTGTATTCTCCATGTAATGTCTATGGGGCTAAGAAGAAAGAAGCCTCCAATAATATTTATTTTCCTGCCTGGTCCTTTTGCTTTGCCTAGAAGTCAGTGGCACCAGACATCTTGGCACTAGACAATTATGTTAACGCTTTATAGGTAACAGTTAATAAATAACTAAATAGAAAAAAAAATTGGAATTACAGTGAATCCTAAAGAACAATCTCTCCATTAGATCCAGTTTTGCAATACAGTTAAGTCAAACCAGACCTTGGCATATTCAGTGTGTGGGGTTTTTTAACTTCTGACAAATTTCCTCCATCGGAGCCCTGTTCTTTTTGATGTTAAGCTATGATAGAAGAAGAAAGGCATGGTCTTCAGCCAAAACATAGTGAAAAGGAACGGTCATGCAGTGGTTTTATTGAACATCTGTGTGAAGGCAGGACGCAGAGCAGACAGCTCCATTACCAAAGGTCACAAGGTTTTGATAGAGAAACTTCTCATCTCATTGCTGGCACTAATTACGTGTCCTGATTTCCTCTTTCCCTTCACTGTGTGTTTAACAAGGGGTGAAAAGGATTTCCTGCCAGTGAGATAACTATATTCATTATGCATACACTCCCTACTAATCCTCTTAGAAATCGCTACTCTAACACTCAGATCTTCAACCATCCCAGCAACCGTCACAAATCTGCAGTGAATGTGAACCGCCGCTAGAAAAAGAATTATGTATACCATGACAAAATATAATGAAGCAATTTGTGGTATTTTGTGATATGTACAAGGTTAAGATCACACTACTTGGATAATCATGTTTGTTAACTTAAAAAATGATCCTTTTAATTAGATGTAATAATGTTGAAGCTGAAAACAACTACCGTGTGTCCCTGAAAATAAGACAGTGTTTTATATTCATTTTTGCACAGGAGAGCCTGCTGA
Organism: Leptodactylus fuscus; assembly: GCF_031893055.1. Classification (NCBI taxonomy): domain Eukaryota; kingdom Metazoa; phylum Chordata; class Amphibia; order Anura; family Leptodactylidae; genus Leptodactylus; species Leptodactylus fuscus. The sequence goes on from NC_134265.1 coordinate 137,784,141, forward strand.
TCCCACAGCGCAGCTCATCCTACAATAGCAGTGACTGTGGACACAGCGCAGCGGCAGCAGCGCAGGCTCTCCATTGCATACATGGAACAACATGCAGAGCATTCCCTCTGATCACAGTGCTCATCCATAGACGAGTATTGTCAGGAGGGGAGGGGGGCGTTCCTCCCCACTCACACTATACAGCGCGATAGGCGCTGCTGTGGAGAAGGACGTTCCTGACAGACTGTCAGGAACGCCCTTCTGACTGTAAAGAGCTATGGAATTGGCACCGATAGCGCTTTACCTGGGGCACAGATGGGGAAAGCCAACAGTGCGCTGAATTCAGCGCACTGTCGGCTTTCCAGCAGTATATAGAACTGCCTGTGCCGAAACACATGAAAGGTCCTCTTTAAACAATGGTTGCAAAACATAGTAATCAAAAGTATTTTTTTCCCCTAAAAAGTCACACATGCTTGATAGTTTCAAATACATAGCGCTTGATGGTGGCAGAATATACTTAAAGGCATATTACTTGAGTGTTCCTTAATTTGACTTTATGGTTCTTTTTCCCAAAGCTCTCTGGGCTTGGGTTGGCTGCCAGCTTTTGCCTTCCCTTCAGTGCTGCTGTGTATTCTCAGGAAGGCTTCTTCTTCCGGTTGCGGACAACCATGCTGCAACTGGCCTTCCGTGAATTAAAAACATGGGCGGCACAAGGGGTACACGGGTATGATCCCTGTGTGCCACCTGTGCATGGGCCACACTTCCTCAACTTTTTCCATGAAATGAATAGGAGCCACTGAAGGACGGCCCGCAAAATAGGACAGGAATAGGATCTGTTCTATATTTTGCTGCCCAGACTGTCCGCCCACACACTAAGACCTTGAAATTCACGGTCGTGTGTATGGCTCATAGAAAAGAATGGGTCAGTGTGCTATCTGTGAAGTACACAGATAGCACAATGACCTCGGCCATGGTCATCTGCAAGGGGATTTACCCACAGCCTATCCCACCCAGCAGACTAGAAAAACAGAAACCCAGTAGTATACAAACAGTACACAAACCAAATTTACTGTACCACAGGTTACCAAAAAACAAACAACTTTGTCAGGTTGCTTTTACCATGTAGTCCGCACAGACTTTCCTAAGACCACAGGGCCTCATTGGCAAATATTTTTACCATATAGTCCGCACAATCTTTCAGAGTTGGCTTTATTCAGGGCTGAAGTCCTACTCAGGACATTTCTTTCAGCATGCTCAGACTACTTCTCTGTGGTGATACATAGGACTAGGTAATGTCGTGGATGTAATTTCCTGGACCAACCATTCTCCTGCGTAGTAATCATTAAAAATAAAAAAACAGAACAGCAGTTAATAGACAGATCTGCTTTATGTATATTTTTATTAAATTAGATCCGAAAAACACTGCTTATGTGTTGACTGCATCAGTCGAGATGCCAGGAGTTTGACCCTTGCTATGTATTGTATGCTATCTAATGTATCACTTATATGGTATTCCTTCAGGAATTTTGTCATTGGTGTTTGCCCAATGAGGCAGTGACAATTTCCTGCCCAGCGGTTATGACATCAAACACTAGTTCACAGCTTTGCAGAGATCTAAGGGTGCTGATAAAAGCAGTCTGAGTAACTGTAAATTATATACACTCTGAGCCATAGGTTATGAACATAGAAAATGCAGACTAAGTCAATATGACCAACATCCAGTTTAGTCGTCTGTCTAACAGCGAGTCAAGAACAAATGATTCAAGGGAGTCTGTCACCAGGAAACTCAACATCAGTTCCACCACACTGAAATTATCTGAGCACCATCATACCTGTAGATAGTCGAATACTCTTCTCCTTTAAAAAAAGGCTGTTTTTTTAAATAAATATGCAAAAGCGATTTACGTACCATGAAGGTGTGCAAGAACCTCCAATGTCATGGTCTGCAGATTTGAATCCCCATCTCTTTACATTTTATTGACAGTTTCTTCCTAGCCAATACCTATATTGCTGCTTTTGCGCATTTGCATGATGTTTCCTAGCTACAGCCCTTGAAGTTTCTGACCGAAGTGCATTTGATCTTTGCATAGTTACAGAAATGACTTTTTCATGGAAATAGTACATCTTTTGGACTATAAAAAAGTATGATGGTGCTTAGAATAATGTCCCTTACGATGCACTGTGACTGGCTTGATATCAAGTCTCCTTGTGACAAACTCCAATAGCAGTGAACATAAGGAAGTCCCCTGTGACTGTCTATTACTTTGATCACTCTATGAATGCAAAAAGTTTATAAAAGTAATAGCATAAGTTCCTCCAAGGAAAGATTATGCTGTTAGGGCTTAGGCAGAGTTCACAATACCATTGTTAATGTCCGTTTCTGTCTTAGATGACAGCAGCAGACATTAAACTGTTGCAGAGGATGGGCACAGACTGATTCTATGTCTGTCCCCATTAACAATAATGATGGACTCTATCTTTCATCATGTTGTTTACATTAATAATTAGCTTAATTAACAGCAATAATTCTCACCTTGTTTCATCTCTCCTGGGCATCCTTATGATGTCAGGTGGTGTCCATGTGTGCTCAGTGGTCATGTGGGATACGTCACAGTAATGATACTAGGTCAGAAGACTCAGCGATGACCCTGGGGCATGTAATGTCATCTGTAAAAGACCTGAAGAGGATACCTGTAGAGCACTGGACACCCTGTAGAGGTGAGTGTAACTGCTGCTACACAAGTTCGAGCTCTTTCCATTGGGTTATTCTAATAGGTAGAGCTGATGTTTTACTCACTGATCCCCACTTCTGTCCAGTCTGGACTCCGTGTCTACCTCCAGGGCGTGGATGCTGAAAAACACTGCAGCGCAGAGGAAGAAGCAGATGCCAGCCTGGACAAGAGCAGGGATTGCCGAGTAAAATATCAACCATTACCTGTTGATATGATAAAATAGGTAGAGCTCAATTAAAAAATATGCTGCCCCTCTGTTTATGCAAGGAGGAATCACCTGCTTGTGTCGCCTCAGGTCACCTCATGGCAGGTGCACACCTGCATTTATGGACCTGTGTCTTCTTTCATCCTTAACTTTTATGTAACTATGTGATAAATAAAAGTGCTGTCCAATCACAATATTGACTTATCAATCAGCTTACCATGCCATAAAATAATAAAATTAGTAGCTCATCACAATATACTGTATATTACAGTTCAACTCACCTGTATCTGCAAAAAGCCTGAAATAACACAGGACGATTACTCACTTGTCTCCTGGGAATTCAGCAGTGACGCTACCTCTCCTCCAGTCCTCCCAGTATCTGTTTCATTGCACGTCATTAGTATATTTCACGTAACGCTGTCAGTAAACAGACATTGGGAGGACCAGAGGAGAGGCAGCAGATTCTCCAGAATATAGAAGGGACACTGGATCTTACCCTGGATGTTTCCAGGTCCCCTGCAGTCTCCTGCCAGCACAACTTATGATCTCATTGGTGTTCACTAGTCACATGTGGTGACAACATGTCATTGCTAGAGCCAGTTAGCAACTTGGGAACTGTCAGTACATCAACGTCAGGCAATTGGTGAGGTATTACTTCCTATGTATCAGTGGCGTAACTAGGAATGGCAGAGCCCCGTGGCGAGCCTTTGACATGCCCCCCCCCGACCAACGCCGAAGACCCCGACCAACCCCGCCCCGCATTCCTGCGCGCACTATTATGCCCCATAGTTGCCCCTGCACACAGCATTATACCCCATAGTGGCCCCTTCACCCAGTATTATGCCCCATAGTTGCCCCTGCACACAGCATTATACCCCATAGTGGCCCCTTCACCCAGTATTATGCCCCATAGTTGCCCCTGCACACAGCATTATACCCCATAGTGGCCCCTTCACTTAGTATTATGTCCCATAGTGGCCCCATCACCCAGTATTATGCCCCATAGTGGCCCCATCACCCAGTATTATGCTCCATAGTGGCCCCATCACCCAGTATAACTTTTCAGACCCCAGAGTATAATAATCAGAGACCGAGAGGGAGATACAAACATAAACACTGTTAATTACCTATCCCTACGCTCCCCACTGTCGGTTATCTTCAATGATGTCAGGGACATCATGTGACCGGGGCCTGCGTCGCGACGAATAAGAACGCAGGCCCTGGTCATGTGACGTCTGAGATGTCACACAAGTAGGCCCCGAAGCCTTCGCGGAGCATGGAGAGTTAATGGGGTATTCCCATGTACATAATCATATTTATATTTGTAGATAATTAAAAGTTAAACATTTTTGCAAATATGAGTAATTAAAAATTCTGCAGAGTTTTAAAGATTTTCTCTAACATTCTTAGTGGTGACAGTCAGGGCCGCCGATAGGGCAGTACTACTGGTACTGGCGTCAGGGGCCCAGCCAAATTGAAAAATGGGGGGGGGCCCGGTTTTGGCCCGCCACCGTGTGCCGGCCCCCTGGCGCCCGTAGCAGTCATTGTGTATGTCCTATTTCAACTCAGATCTGCATCCAGAGGACGCAGATCTGAGTTGAAGACATACGCGGCTGAAGCAAGGAGCTGACACAGGTCAGCTTCTCGCTTCGCCGCTGCGCGCCTCTCTCCCTGACACGTATGCAGCTGAAGCGAGGAGCTGACATGTGTCAGCTCCCCGCTTCGCCGCCGCTGCTACTGGCTTGTAGACGCAATGTGATCACATCGCGTCTAAAAGCCAGTAGCCGGCGGCAGCTGTGAAGCGAGGAGCTGACACAGGTCAGCTCCTCGCTTCAGCCATCGCGTCTACAAGCCAGTAGCCGGCGGCGAAGCGAGGAGCTCACACAGGTCAACTCCTCGCTTCGCCGCCTCCGCTACTGGCTTGTAAACGCGATGTGATGACGTCACATCGCGTCTATAACTGTGCGCCAGTCAGAGAGAGGCGCGCAGAGAGCTGCGAGGGAACGAAGGAGAAGGTAAGTCAGTCAGTGTAATGTGGAACGTGAAACTGGGGGCAGAGAGAGGACGGCATGACACTGGGGGCAGAGATGGAGAGGACATGAATATGGGGGCAGAGATGGAGAGGACGACATGACAATGGGGGCAGAGATGGAGGGACATGAATATGGGGCAGAGATGGAGGGGACATGAATATGGGGGCAGAGATGGAGAGGATGGCATGACAATGGGGGCAGAGATGGAGGGACATGAATATGGGGGCAGAGATGGAGGGGACATGAATATGGGGGCAGAGATGGAGGGGACATGAATATGGGGGCAGAGATGGAGGGGACATGAATATGGGGGCAGAGATGGAGAGGACGACATGACAATGGGGGCAGAGATGGAGGGGACATGAATATGGGGGCAGAGATGGAGAGGACGACATGACAATGGGGGCAGAGATGGAGGGACATGAATATGGGGCAGAGATGGAGGGGACATGAATATGGGGGCAGAGATGGAGAGGACGGCATGACAATGGGGGCAGAGATGGAGGGACATGAATATGGGGCCGAGATGGAGGGGACATGAATATGGGGGCAGAGATGGAGGGGACATGAATATGGGGGCAGAGATGGAGGGCATGAATCTTGGGGTAGAGATGGAGGGTACATGAAACTGGGGGCAGAGATGGAGGGGGGGAACATGAAACTGGGGGCAGAAATGGATGGGCGGACATGAATCTGGGGGCAGAGATTGGGTGGGAGACATGAAACTGGGTGCAGATGAAGGGTGTATATGAAGCTGGGGGAGAGATAGAGGGGGGACATATAATGTACGGGTGACTGTAGGAGGATTATACTGTGTGCGGGCACATGAAAAATTAATGAGAATGGGTGGAGTCAACATAACGGTGGGTGGGGCTAAATTTGCAGCAGCGCGCAAAGCGCGCCGCACATTTTGTCCCTCTTTTGGTTCTTCAAAAGTTGGGAGGTATGGGTACAGGGGGCAGTGGAAAGATGTTAGAAGGTGGATGGGGGGGGAGGGGGATTGTTGGGGCATCGGGTGTGCGGCACTGCGGAGAGGGAACTGGGGCAATAATATATAATATATAAGTTTTTAGCTGGAGAACTACAAAGCACACAAGACCTCCAAAGGTATGTGTGCTTTGTATTAATAATGATGTAGGCGGCTATGCTACTAGCATAGCAGCCTGTTTGGGGGTGGGACTTTCACTTTAAAGGAGTGTTCACATTGCGTTTTTGGCCTCCCTTGCCGGGATACATTGGTAACCAGTCACAATCAGCTCCCCACTTATCCCTGCACGGAGAACTGCAGGCCCCCCCTTTTTTTTTTTAATGGCCAGTTCTTCGTGCAGGGATAAGTTGACAGCTGATTCTGACTGGTTACCAACGTATCCCGGCAAGGGAGGCCAAAAACGCAATGTGAATAAGCCCTGAGGATTTATTAGGAGGGCTCTTATAGATGGTGTTGGCTCTCTATAGGCGCTGTCACACGGAGCAGATTATACCTGCAAATAGAATCTGATTAAGCCTTGTAATGCTGCTAAATAAAGAGAAATGTAACACATAATTGGTATGTCGCAAAATAAAGTAGTTTTAGAATGGCGGCAGCTGGGGGCGGGGGGGGGGGGGGGGGGGCGGACACTTAGGCTGTATGGGGCCCCAAAATTCCTGATGGCGGCCCTGGTGACAGTCTGTTATCTTGATCGGTTGCCATGGATACGACCACTAAATTTAGTTTGATTTAAAGTGTTACCAAAATTGTACTTAGACATCTACAGTATATTCATTTACTGACACCATCAGAAATCGTGAAAGTGGTCAAGCAGAACCAAGCAAATCTTTGTGTGCACAGGGAAGACAAACAGGCGCACGAGTGACAAAATGATGTATGTTCTGTTGACACCTATCTGATGGGGGAAGCCCATGGAGTGTATGGCAAAGAGTGTATATAATAATATATCATTATAAAGAGCAATTGAAATGCACATAAATGCGCTCTCTACCTCCAAACGTGATGAAATCCTCTGAATGTGGCTATTATCACATCACTTATTAGTATTATTGCGTAGAAGCAAGCAGTACATTCAGGCCCTAGATTCAGTATAATTTTATTCCACTTCCTGTTTCTGAGTAATTTATGGCTTTTCACATATTATTCACTGATTCACAGCAATTTCTTCCAAAGAAGGTTTTCACAGCTTGAATAAAAATTCATGAAGATGGTAGTAAATAGCACAGAGCGGCTACACAACAATCTACATGACAGCTAATCAGCTATGGCAGCGCTTGCCAAACAGGAAATCCCTGTCTCATATGGCAGTACTTGTGGATGACTTAGAATCCCTTCAAGAGACTAAAAAGGAATATTTCCGGGAAAAGATATTCTCATGCTGCCTTTTCATGGAAAAAGTAAACATCAACATTATTCAGGAAGCTGGATATTATCCTGCCTTCAACACATAGTAGATCCAGGTGCTGCTACTTGTATTAAGGGTTATGGAGAAAAGGATAACTATTGGATGTCTTACCATATAAGATAAAATAAGATAATATTTTAATAGTCCCACAGTGCGGAGATTTCATATAGTGTAAGATTGCAATGTATCAGAATATTGCTGCAAAATCCTGAAAAAAATATACAATGTGTGACCATTCCATTAATATAGCTAACCAAAGAACTAAATAAAAAAAATCGCACAAACATTGTAAAGCCCCTAAAGGTAAGTTCACACAGGGTTTTTTGGATTGGAACCTGAAGCGGAGGCTGCCTCAGGTTCAGATCCAAAAACCGCGTAGCCGCGACTGAAAGTCGGTGAACTGCAGGTACGGCCTAAAAATCCTGACCAAAAATCTCTGTGTGAACTTATCCTAAAGCTCCATCTTCCATGTCTACCTGATACCAGGGTCAGGGTTAGTCCTAAATATTAGTCCCTAGAATTGTACTTGGTGTAACCACCAGCATAAAAAATTATACTAGGCAATATACTGCTCATACAAGTTCACTCTTGTCATGTAAAAAATTATTTCAGTTTAGCTTGGTTTTCTGTAAAGATTGGTGGTAATTAGAGATGAGCGAGTACTATTCGAAACTCCTGTTTGGAATAGCACGCACCCATAGGAATGAATGGAAGCGGCCAGCACGCAGACTTTGCCGGCGGTCGGCCGCTTCATTCCTATGGGTGCGTGCTATTTGAAATGGGAGTTTCGAATAGTACTCGCTCATCTCTAGTGGTAACCATTTTTACAGATTTTAAATGGATTGCCGCGCAGCTTTATTGTAGTCCTGAAGTGCAAATTTATGTAGCAAGGTCTATTTTACATATCCACATATCAAGCATGTCATATACAGTACTATTGGCATTTTTCACAGACAACATACATATCCATTCATTTCAATGTGTTCATTCAGACTTCCATTGTTTGGATGCACAATTAAAAAAAATCGCTTTTTTGCTGCAGGACGCCACATGAGACCTTAGCCTCAAGGAAAAATTTCTGTCTGTCCTTTGATGGATCAGAACAATGCATAGACAACAGGAGGATGAATGTACCGTTATCTAGTAAGGGCTCGTTCACATCTGCACCCCGGACTCCTTTCTGCAGGTTTCTGTTTCCTGCACAAAACAGGGCAGGAGACGGAAACCTGCCGGCATCTTTCAAACCCATTCATTTGTTCATTTGAATGGGTTTGAAAAGTGTCCGGCCATGAGCGCCGGTGAGCGTTTTATGCTCTCCGCGGCAAAACCGTTTTTTTTCGGACATGCAGTACTCTGTGTGCGGTTTAAAAAAAACGGTTTCGCCGTGGAGAGCATAAAACGCTCACCCGCGCTCACGGCCGAACTTGGGATGACAGGTTTCCGTCTTCTGCATGCAGAAGACGGAAACCTGATAACGGAGTCCAGACGCTGGTGTGAACCCAGCATAATACATCTTCCACTCCCCAAATGATATACTACTATGTTTTGTGTTTACATCCAATACATAAAATACACAAAACAAGTACAGTACTAAGAGTCACTAACTGGAACAGTGGGATCGAGGGCCCTGCCTGCATGGGCTTACTATCTTTATACATCAAGGTAGGTCCTTGGAATTACATTGAGCTAGTCAGTAATGACTTTTAAAAGGACATCACATTACTGCACATTTGGCATTCGTGTTCTTCAAGTGGATGACAAAAGTGATAATGGCCATGTTTGATTTGAATTCATTGCTGATGAATTCTTGCCTATGACAATATTCCCTTAGATTTTCTTTTTTGTGTTTCTCAGCCTATATATATATTGCAATGTCATCTTATGTCCCATGGGGCCAAATTGTTATCATTTAGCTTCTAAATTATACTGGCTTGAGGTCACCTTTATCTATGTCAAGGAACAGATTGCTCTGGCAGGATTTCAATGCATTCTTAACTGGTGACAGGAGACAGATGGACAGTGCCATAACATATGCAAGGGATTCAGTCACAAATAGCATTTGTCCACTTTAGATCAATGAATAACCTGTCTAAAATGTGGAGAACTAAAAGACAATATCCAAAGAAAATGTCCAGTGCTATACATTTGTTTGAAAATGGACACTTAAATGAATCAGTTGTAATAATAGTCAATAATTAGATTTGTATTTTGTTGTGACATATAATTCTATTCTCTGCTACGTACATAAGTGACCGGGCATATTTATTAAACCAATTAATCATCTGATCATTTTCACTTTAACGACATCTGAACATTGAAGTAGTGTATTTCATATATTGTCGTACATTATGTCTTACATCTCGTCTGTAAATGTGACAAGATGCCTGAAAACTGTTGAAGCAAAACTGTACTCTCCATTTGGAGCCCTGCCATGTGCCCATGCAGCTGTGTACGACCACATATGGGGTATTGCCATATTTTTTTGTAAAATTGTGTACTGGTCCATGGGGTTCTTTTTATCCTTTAACCCTTCGTGAAGATGAAAAATTTGTGGCTAAATGGATGTTTTTTTTATTGGAAAAAGGGCAATTTTTCATTTTTACACCCCAATGGTAATAATTCTGTGAAAAACCTGTTGGATGAAAATATTCTCTATACCCCTTGAGGTGTCTAGTTTCCAAAGTGGATTACTTTTGGGAATTTTTCACTGATCTGACACCTCAGAGGCTCTGCAAATGTGACTTACAAATTATTCCAGCAAAATCTGTCCTCCAAATACCAATTATCCATGCCCTCATAATCTCCTGCTTAATCTCCCACACAATCTTTTTCGGTGTGGCCTGCTGGGGGGGGGGGGGGCAGTATAAAACCAGGGACAGAAATAGACTTGACAGGCTGATCAGAAGGGCCAGCTCTGTCCTGGGGAGCCCCCTGGACCCAGTAGAGGTGGTGGATGACAGAAGGATACTATACGTGGTGAGCTCCACGCTGGAGAATAAATCCCACCCCATGTATGGGACCTTGATGGCACTTGGCAGCACTGCAAGTGACCGACTGCTTTACCCAAGTGTGAGAAGGAGCGCCATCAGATGTCCTTCCTCCCGTGATCAGGCTACATAATCTACATCAGACCAAGCGAAGAGAGAGAGCTTTCTTTCTTTCTTTCTTTCTTTCTTTCTTTCTTTCTTTCTTTCTTTCTTTCTTTCTTTCTTTCTTTCTTTCTTTCTTTCTTTCTTTTTCTTTCTTTCTTTCTTTTCCTAGTATTTTTCTTCAGCTTATGTGTCTTCTTCTGTAATATAATACTGTTTATTATTCGGTGTCTGTATTATCCTGCTGCTGTAACATACTGAAATTTCCCCACAGTGGGAATATTAAAGGATTATTTTATTTTATCTTAGATTATTGTAACATGGACTCCCAGCAAATAATGTAAAACACATACATATTTGATATCCCTAAGTCCAAAGATGCCAGATCTACAAACTTAGAGAAATATTTTTCTCATGTAGGGAATGTAACGAGAGAAAGATCAAAAGAGCCGAATCATTGTTTTTTCACCATTTCGCCTCCCATAAAAATGTTAATAAATTTGAAGGTAGTAGCTGATATTTTACACACCAATCCTCAGCGCCTGTCCAATCTAGCCCCCACTTCATCCTCCAGAGGGCCCTGCAGCGTTCTTCAGTGTCCACACCCTATAGGAAGAAGCAGAGGCCAGACACAACAAGAATGGGGATCGGTGAGTAAAATATCAGTCGCTACCCCCTGGAATAATCCAACAGATAGATGTCAAACTTCTTCAGCATCAGGAGAGCTGAGTAAGAACAAGAACCTGAGGCCTGAAGAGCACACCAATGACCTCCAGATGCTGCAAAGGTGCCCAACGCCTCCCCTTATCATACTGAGGAGGCTCCATCTATATTAGAAACCGGATAAAACCCCTTTAATTGTCCAGTTGATGGTGCTAGTTAAAGGCACTGCAGATACATACTACAGTGCCTATAAGTAGTATTCAACCCCCTGCAGATTTAGCAGGTTTACACATTCGGAATTAACTTGGCATTGTGACATTTGGACTGTAGATCAGCCTGGAAGTGTGAAATGCACTGCAGCAAAAAAGAATGTTATTTCTTTGTTTAATTTTTTTTTAAATTGTGAAAAGTTTATTCAGAGGGTCATTTATTATTCAACCCCTCAAACCACCAGAATTCTGTTTGGTTCCCCTAAAGTATTAAGAAGTAGTTCAGGCACAAAGAACAATGATCTTCACATGTTTGGATTAATTATCTCTTTTTCCAGCCTTTTCTGACTATTTAAGACCCTCCCCAAACTTGTGAACAGCACTCATACATGGTCAACATGGGAAAGACAAAGGAGCATTCCAAGGCCATCAGAGACAAGATCGTGGAGGGTCACAAGGCTGGCAAGGGGTACAAAACCCTTTCCAAGGAGTTGGGCCTACCTGTCTCCACTGTTGGGAGCATCATCCGGAAGTGGCAGGCTTATGGAACTACTGTTAGCCTTCCAAGGCCTGGACAGCCTTTGAAAGTTTCCTCCCGTGCCGAGGCCAGGCTTGTCCGAAGAGTCAAGGCTAACCCAAGGACAACAAGGAAGGAGCTCCGGCAAGATCTCATGGCAGTGGGGACATTGGTTTCAGTCAATACCATAAGTAACGTACTCCACCGCAATGGTCTCCGTTCCAGAAGAGCCCGTAAGGTACCTTTACTTTCAAAGTGTCATGTCAAGGCTCGTCTACAGTTTGCTCATGATCACTTGGAGGACTCTGAGACAGACTGGTTCAAGGTTCTCTGGTCTGATGAAAAAGAAAACAAGAGGAGACACCGAGCGCCAAATATAGTGTAGTAATCTCACACGTGGATGGTAATGGTATAGTAGACCAACCAAATGGCCTCTTACCTTCTCACGTTATGAGTGTCACAATATATCAACCAAATTGGAAACGTGGCGCCAGCAACTGATTCCCCTTGTGTGGACCAAGGTACACAGGATAACAAGACAATAATGTCCTTCAGGATCTTGACCTCAAAAGGACCGTGGAGGTTGGGGATGAGTGCGCACAAATCCAGTAGTCAAGTTAAGAATCTTTCAAACTTTTAATTAATACAAACACAGCACGACGCGTTTCGGGCTAAAATGCCCTTCTTCAGGTGAAATTAAAACAGATGGTGTCAGTCAAAGGACTACAACAAGTGACGTTTGGAGACTGGATGGCACTGCATACGACCCCAAGAATACCATCCCTACAGTCAAGCATGGTGGTGGCAGCATCATGCTGTGGGGCTGCTTCTCAGCCAAGGGACCTGGCCATCTGGTCCGCATCCATGGGAAGATGGATAGCACGGCCTACCTGGAGATTTTGGCCAAGAACCTCCGCTCCTCCATCAAGGATCTTAAGATGGGTCGTCATTTCATCTTCCAACAAGACAACGACCCAAAGCACACAGCCAAGAAAACCAAGGCTGGTTCAAGAGGGAAAAAAAATCAAGGTGTTGCAGTGGCCTAGTCAGTCTCCTGACCTTAACCCAATTGAAAACTTGTGGAAGGAGCTCAAGATTAAAGTCCACATGAGACACCCAAAGAACCTAGATAACTTGGAGAAGATCTGCATGGAGGAGTGGGCCAAGATAACTCCAGAGACCTGTGCCAGCCTGATCAGGTCTTATAAAAGACAATTATTAGCTGTAATTGCAAACAAGGGTTATTCCACAAAATATTAAACCTAGGGGTTGAATAATAATTGACCCACACTTTTATGTTTAAAATGTATTAAAATTTAACTGAGCAACATAACTTTTTGGTTTGTAAGATTTAAGCATCTGTTAATAAATCCTGCTCTTGTTTGAAGTTTGAAGGCTCTAACTTATTTGCATCTTATCAAACCTGCTAAATCTGCAGGGGGTTGAATACTACTTGTAGGCACTTTTATATATATATGTATCCCATTTCATGTCCTTTCATGTAATGGAGGTGGCTTCTGCTGACTTGCAATGCCCCTATAGGGTATAATATAATAATCAAGTCCTATGATTTATTCATGGAGTACAGGAAGGTTAAATGTATACTAAACTGTACAGAATATCGGGTTAACACAATTTTACATTAACACATTAATGTTTAATTGTCTCTTCTAGTATTATGAAGGGATTGAGGCCAGCAGCATGTGGCACTACTGATAAATACCACTTCTGGGAATACTGTGCTCTTCAATAAGGAATGACAGTACACCTATACAATACCAAAAAATCAATGCAGCTGACTAATCATGTAGCAGTCCATTAACAGCACAGTACTGTGTCATAAAGGTCAAGCCGGAGGCAACGGTCTCCATATCCTCATAATAACTTGGTGTTAAAGGACCTTGATATATTACTGTGAGCTATTGTGCAGTACAACAGAAATAAGTTATGATGAGTTATTATTCAGAACAAAATAATGCACTATATAGTGCTAAAGGCAATAGCTTGTGCATTTATTAACCCTTTAGTGACCTCTTCTAGAAGCGCTGCGCAATATGATATAAATAAATAAACCATTATTCAATCATCACATACCAAGCACTAGTTTTTTTTATTTTTCTGTCAATGGAATTGTATGACACCATGATTTTATGGACGCATGTGGTAGTTTGTTATAGCATGATTTTGGAGTACACATATACATCATTGATTTACATTTATTAACTCTTTCTGGAAAAGAATAGAAAAATACTGCTATTTTGTCATTCTCTTGTCATGCTATAAATTTTGTGCCATTCACCATACAGCTTAAAGGTCGTTGTCCCATCTCAAGGATCCTATCTATACTGGTAATTTATGTGAATTGAAGACTTTTCCAAAATATATTGCTTTAGAAATTCTGCTTTGTTTGCCTGCTATGTGACCTTATTCCTCCCACTGTTTACACAGTATTACTATAACCATGGACCTAGAGGACAAGTGACGTCACTCAGTGCTCTTGCTGTCAGGACAATCATTTCAGCTAATTGCAGTTTGCTGAAAAAGCCTGGTCTGTTCTCTCTCTATGTAAACACACAGATTACACTGAGTCCGTTCTGTACAAGCATGTGCATATTATCTGATCTGTATAAGTGTTGTGTGTCCCATTCAGCAAGAGGGAGGAGGGAGGAGAGGAACACAGGAAGTGAGAAGAACAGACTGCAGGCAAACTGCTGAAATACTGAGATGGGAAAACCCCTTTAAATAACCTGATAAATTTATTCGCTGGGTCGATATGATTAAATTGATAGCAAACTTGGATGGTTTTCTTTTCATTTTACTATTTTTGCAAAGTAAAAACCTTGGTTCCTTACAGACACAGAAATACCCAATATGTGTGTTATGTTTTTATTTTTTGTTTATTAATCATTTTGGAATGGGGGAAATAATGTGTTAATGTTTCATTTAAAAAAAACCAAAAACTTTTATTTCACTAATTAAATACAATTTATTTAGGGGACTTTAACTTGAGCTCTTGTGATGGCTTTTAGAATACATTGCACCACTTATGTAGTGCAATGTATTATACTGCCTGTCATTTTTTGACAGGCATTCTATTAGGCTGTACTTTTGGCACTAGATAGTAAGGCTGTGCATTAGGCCCCAGGGCTGCAAAATAAATGCACTGGATACCTGCAATCTTGTTTGCTAGTATTCTGATACCTCCAAAATCCTTTGGATGCCAAATTCGCTATTGACAGCAGGGGCTAAACACCGATATCAGCAGTTTGCAGAATCCCAGGCATTAGGAGCAGTTGTCGTCTGTCCAGGCATCCATGTCTGAGTGTGCAATAGACTACACATTATTTCAGCGCATCTGACTAGTCAATTGTGGTGGAATAAAACCCATTAGTTACTGATGTAGAAAGACTACAGGTCAGTCACTAATGGCTTAAAGATAATAATGGTTTGCCAATGTATTTTTCTCTTTTCTTTTCTTGTGCTTTAAAGAATACCATGCAATCTGCAGGAGAACCTCAGCAGACTGATATTGTTATATAGAAAAGATTTAGTCAAAAGCTCAATTTTAAGTGAGTAAATGACATATTCTACTGAATTTTCTTCCGCAAACCTATAAATCACAGCTTCTACTGCTCTATAACATGCTACCTACAGATTGGACTGTGTTTTCTTGGTAACAAGTTCTCTTTAAGTTGTTGTTCCTGATTTAACCATCATTGCCTAAGCCCTCGTTCACATCAGCGTTTGCATTCTGTCTGGGGAGTCCGCATGGGGACTCCCCCGAACAGAATACTAAACGCAAGTGCAAGCGCTGGTGCAGTAAAAGCACACAGACCCCATAGACTATAATGGGGTCCGTGTTCTTGCCACCAGATCTCCACAGGGATCGTGCGGACAGGAAAGTAGTTCACCATCTGGACTTGCGCGGGCAGCGTGCCATAGACTACAATGGGGTCCGTGTGCTTTCACTGCACACACTTGCAATTGCATTTGTATTCCGTTCGAGGGGGTCCCTATGCGGAATCCTCCAGAAGGAATACAAAAGCAGATGTGAACCAACCCTAAGGGAAGTAGCAAACAACTGTGTTTCACCTGTGAAACTTGGTCCGTGTGTTAGCCAGATGTACCAGCTTGAACAACAGACTGAGGGCCCCTTCACACGGAGTAAACGCGCCGCGCATTGTGGCGCGTTTACGGCGCGTGTACGCCGCGTTTTTTTACGGTGCGCGATTACGCCGCGTTAACGCCGCGTAAACGCGGCGTTAACGCGGCGTAATCGCGCACCGTAAAAAAACGCGGCGTACACGCGCCGTAAACGCGCCACAATGCGCGGCGTGTTTACTCCGTGTGAAGGGGCCCTTAGAGCGAGACTCTTAGCAGTATAGTTATCAATGATGCTAGGAGTCCTTGCCTCCCAGCGACATACTGTCCTATACTGTAATTGGTATTGGACGGTATATTGCTGGGAATTGGGGATTCCTAGCATCACAGATAACTATACTGATAGGAGTACCGCCCTCAGGATGAAGTTTAAGCCGGTAAATCTGGCTAACAAATAGAACGAGTTACTCTGCACAAGTCATTTGTGTTTACTGTGGTGATCACACTGGCACTGGACTGTGAGACTAAAGCTCCTTGCAGATGTCTGTGGCTGTGGTCAGTGTGATTACTGAGTATTTTACAGATAGCACACTGACCCATTGTTTTCTATGGGCCCATACACATGACTGTGAATTTTACGGTCCCATGTGCGGGCCCACACTCCGGGCTGCAAAATATTGAACAGGTCCTATTCTTGTGATTCCGTTGCTGCTATTCATTTAATGAACATCCCCATGTCCCTCGTGTGCTGCCTGAGCTTTTAATTCACGGCAGGACGGTTGCTGCATGGTCATCTGCAACCGGCTTAAGCAAGAGTAGCTAGAAGTCTCATGGGAAATGTGTAGTCTTCAGTGCCTCCCACATTGCTGCTGTCAGAGGATTATCCATTTCCCACCACAGCAATTTTTTTCAGTTAAGGGATAATTGACATCGCTATCAAGTTTCTATATCTTTCAAAGGCTTGTATGTTTAATGGAGAATGTATGCTTGACTGCCACCCCACACAACTCCCCACAGCAGTCATCCTGGTGAAGAGTAAGGGGGCTAGAATCCCTTAGGGCTCATTCACATCTGCGCCCGGGAGTCCGTTTTGCAGGTTTCCGTTTCCTGCACAAAACAGAGCAGGAGACGGAAAGCTGCAGGACTCTTTCAAACCCATTCATTTGAATGGGCTTGAAAAGTCTCTGGCCTTGTGCGCTGGTGAGCATTTTATGCACTCCGCGGCGAAACCATTTTTTTTTAAAACCGGACACAAAGTCAGACATGCAGTACTCCGTGTCCAGTTTAAAAAAAAACAGATTCGCCGCGGAGCGCATAAAATGCTCACCGGCGCTCATGGACGGACTCGGCATGACAGGTTTCTGTATTCTGCATGCAGAAGACGGAAACCTGAAAACGGAGATTGAACGCTGGTGTGAACCCAGTGTTATACTGGAGATTGATCGACCAGTGATCTATAATTTCTTACCTATGCTATGGATAAGCAATACATATTATTAGCAGAAAAATCCTATTAATACTAGGCGTAAATCATTAAAGGTGAACACTATTGTTTTACATGGTAACCATATGGGCAGTTAGCAGTTTCTTCTGACCGGGGCACTAAAGGGCATCAAATATCCAGAGACTGTATACAGTATATCATGCCAGTTATCACAGTGATTCAGCGATCTTATTTATGTCCCCTTGTAAAAACTGGCCACTGTTACTCATTTCTGACATCAAATGAACGCTTTTATGCCTACTTGAAAAGCATGCCTCGCTCCTCTATGAAGTTACTGTATGTAATTGTGGCAACACAAAGGAGAAATTCTGAAAGAAGGATCGTCCCTGCTCACATTCATTTTCTGGAAATGGTGTCCACATTGACCACAACTGCTCATGCTGACCTTGTAAAAGCTTCATAAAACAAGTCACTTTTCAGACCAAAAGATCTGACTTCAGTAGTATCCATAAATCAAAGGGCTGAGTTTTGTTGTGTCTCGTCCGCAGATGTTTACATGACTTTGTGCTTGGAGAAGGAATTGCATAACATATTAGTGTAAAACTAAGCGCCTTAGCTTCAGTGTGGTGAACGGTGCCTGAAGGCGAACTGTGTTTATGGCCATATAGTGCTTATAACATGAAAAGCCAGATGCAAAGCCATAAAGAGTTTGCTTAATGCTAATTTTTAATTAGAAACACTTAGAAGTTCACAATCCTTAGTTCAGAAGTTGAACTTCTTGGCTGTACTTTTTTATCTGACTAGTTTGACATATTACTCACTACCCAATGACCACATGTATAGGTGAACACTCAAGGAGCATATTAGGCTATCTCTGAGCCAACCGAGGTGGAAACACATAACACAGCTTTATAATGGCTTATTCTTTTTTTATTTGCATTTACATTAAATTAGCTGTATATTATTTTTCTAACTATCATAAAATTTCACAATTTATGTAAAAAGCATTGCCACATTGATAAAAGAACACAACTTGGTGGTGGGGGGGGGGGGGGTTCCGGTTACATGCTGACAATATGAAGACACAATTGCTAGCCTCCATGAGAATGCCAGCAGTTATTGGACATGGGTGACAAAAGTTTGTAGTCAGAGAAAGGATATCTGGCTTTAGATAGACTTCTTCTGGTGGAGTAATTACTATGGAAGAGGCATTTTGGGCTTAGCCCGCCATTCACTGAAGGAGTAGAGCTGGCTTCTGTATTCTGGCTGCAGAACACCGCACGCAATGGAAGTAGGCCAAATGAGAGCTGGGTCCTGACATCACAAACTCTGCCTCCCAATACCATTGCTAGTATATAGCCCATGGATACCCAGGGTTATATGGATACCCAACCGTCTATGGAATACTGTATGGAGATGGAATACAAATGCCTTTTGCGTATCAATCTTCTTTAGTACTTTTCTTACACAGAGATACAGCATGATTAATGGTCACGTAAAATTGTTCAATACACTTGATATTTACACACACTAACAATTGGGGTTTTGCTTTGGTACACTTGCAGAACAAAAGCTTTAACTTGAAACTATTTAGCCATCTCTATATAGGAGTCCAGAGGATAGCGCGCCTCACCACTAATCCACCGGTGTGTCAGTATACTTGTAAGATAGCTGAACCTTTTGTAGGATTTTGGAAGGCTTCACCCTGAAAAACCCCATCCTGCTTAGATGTTTTCATGGGGTTGAACCATTTACATCTACAATTCCTGGTGTATCTTGCAGCTACTATTCTTGGAATTACCTCCTAACTACTAACTGCTGTAAGCACAAATATGTATGCTTCTCAACATGTAGTGCTATACTGTGGTGCTTTTGCAAGCACCGTGACTCCTTCACTGTTAACATTGCACAGTATCTGTTTTATTATCACCATGCAATGCTATTTTAGCCTGTAATAATAGTGTACAAAGGCTATAAAACAGATGGCATATGATGTGAATAGTGAAGAGGCCCCACACAGTATAATATGCTCCACAGTGATCCGCACATAGTATAATATGCACCACAGTCAGATGGTTTTTTTTGTTATCCATCTCCTCCTTCTTGCTACACTTCACGTGCCGTTTTTTTATGATGGTGAGCAGAGTGGGTTCCAACAAATTCACTATAACTCATACCAGAAAACTTGGTGTGTGCTCTATAGGAACTCTATCAGTTCCTGACTGGTGTAGGATCAGTGGGATATTATATGTTCTACAGTGGTCCCCACACAATATAATATGCTTCTCACTATGGCCCCACACAATATAAAATGCTCCGAAGAGCCCCCTAGAGCTACGTTAAAAGAACCACACGAAATTTGACGAATATTCATGAGGTTCAGTTCCGCCCTCCAGTTCAGTGCTATCATTAAAACCAGGGATCTCCTCAGACCCTGGAGGATAATAAGTAGAGGCCTAGGGGAAGTGATTAAAAATAACAAACACTTATACTCACATTGCCTCAGCTCTCCTGGACATCGTTGCTCCATCTGGATCTCTTCAGCATCTTCTTTGGTCCTCTTCTGCCTGCATCTCAGTGGTCACGTGGGGCACACTGATAATATTACACAGACCCCAACAGTGATGTCTGAGGCGCGTGACCTTAATCACAGGCGAATCGTCCAAAGCCCAGGAAAGGTACATATAAGTATTTCTTATTTTTAGTCACCTCCCCTGGACAGATATCTATTGAAAAGGGGCCCAGTGACATGCTGGGCCCCTTTCCATTAATAATATGCTATCGCAGTGGTCCTGAGCACCAGCCATTTCCAGTTGACCTCGGGCCATGTACCTCCGAGTCCAATCATGGTCACACCACCTGTGATTGCGACTGTTACACCACAGATCCTACACAAGAATTAGTATAGAGTTCCTATATAACAGATACCCAATTTTATGGCATGAGTTATAGTGAAATTTTAGGGCTCCACAGGCAAGTGAAGTGTAGCAAGAAAGAAGTGACGGATTTTAAGTGCAAAAAAGCCCCATCTGACTGATATCTTCTCCTCTTACAAGTTGGCACCAAGGAAATACCATTCTTGGCACAAACTCTGAAAAGGTATTGTTAGATTGCTGGGTGAAGAGCTCTTTAAACCAATTAAAATATGATTAGGCAATGTCAGACTAGGGTTCCTAGGGTCTACCAGTAAAATTAATTCTGGGGGCCCACTATACATCTACTTATCAATATTACTTGACACGCATTCATAAATTCCTAAAATGTTACCAACATAAATTTCTTTTTCAGCAGCAGCTTGCTACCTAGCCCTTGCCTCTTACTGTTTCTGTCCTGGGGTCCTCTCAGTAGTCTGCTGCCTGGCTCTTGCCTTGGACTAGGGACCTTTTAACTCTGTGAGCCATGGATGTGTGTCCCCACAGCAGCAGATGTCAGGTAGCCCCTATAGTGTGATTGAGAAGATGAGCCCATAGTGGTCGGATGGATATTGATAGGCCTGACTCTGCACCTAGATGTTATTTCAACTCCCCAGTGTATCTATAGCATAGAAAGATATGGATAATTTCTTAAATAATCTACCCAGTATTATACTTACACATAGCCTGCGTGAAATGCTGTACAATGAGGATCTGTATGAAGCACAATGAGTGCACTGTGCTATGCCAGGGTGCGCTAGGGGCCCAACTAGCTCAGAGGCTCAGCGGGGAAATCACCAAATCAACTGCCAACAGGTGTCTAAACTTTTTGGGATACTTAATCACAAACCTCCCAACCATCTTGGATTTGGCAGGATAGTCCCAGATTTTGAGTGCTGTCCCAACTAGAAAGTGGCATGTCCTGGCTTCAACTCTGTCTGTGTCTTCCAGATGCAGATAGTGATGAGTACAATAGTGAAGCAGGGAGCTGTCAACTCCATGTTAAAGCCCAGTGTCTTTGACACAAGCAGGCACAATGTAGTGACATCACTACATCATTCTATCTACTCAAAACTGTAGAGATCAGAATAGACTGCTTGGAAGGATGTGAAGTGAGTTCATTTGCATTATACTGGTTGGAGGCCACAAAGAGGGGGACACAATGGGGACCTTATAATGTGTGGGGGCACCATAGGGAGACATTATACTATGTGAGTGGGGCATTATTATGTGTGGGGGATAATAAGGGGACATTATACTGCATGGGGGCTGTAAGCAGACAGCACTGTACTGTGTGGGGGCCACAAGGGGGCATGATACTATGTGGGAGCAACTAAATGGGCATTATATGATATGGAAGTGCATGGCCTATAATAGATAAATTTTTCACCTGAAAGTTGGATGGTAGATAATATATAATACAATATAATACAATAATACAATAATATAACACAAACATGCAATCCAGTGGCGTAACTACCACCATAGCAGCGGAGGCAGCTGCCACAGGGCCCGGGACATTAGGGGTCCGGTGACAGCCACTACCGCTGCTATCATTATAAAAAACATGTTACTTACCTCTCCACGATCCTGGCCAGGCCTCCTGCCTGACGTCCTTTCTGACGTCTCTGACGTCACATGAACCCGGCCTGCGTCCCGTGTCATGTGACGTCCGACGTCATAGCAGAAGGACGGCAGCAGAGAAGACTGCGTAGGAGCCGGGGGACAGGTAAGTAACAGTGTTTTTTTATGTTTTTATTACCTCGGGTCTCCGATTATTATACTCTGGGGTCTGAAAAGACCCCAGAGTATAATAATTGTTTATGGGTGTCCACTATGGGGGATAATACTTTGTCCAGGGGCCACTATTGGGGTACAATACTGTGTGCAGGGGTCACTATGGGGGATAATACTGTGTGCAGGGGCCACTATTGGGGTACAATACTGTGTACAGGGGACACTATTGGGGCATAATACTGCATGCAGGGGCCACTATGGGGCATAATAGAACGCGCAGGAATGCATAGGAGGGGGCCGGTCGAGGTCTTCGACGTCAGTCGGGAAGGGGGGGGAGTCATGTCAAAAGTTCGCCACGGGGCCCCGCCGTTCCTAGTTACGCCACTGATGCGATCAGTAATAAAATAGGGGGTGAAGTGGGTTACCCTTAGCTGTTCCTTTGTGAAATGAACAATAGTGCAGAAATTGTGGTGGAAAAGAAACTATCAAACACATTTAGGGTTTGACAATAGTGTATTATACTAGATATAATCCCTGTCATATATGATACAATAAAAGAACAACAGCAGTCTCTAATGTTAAGTGCCTTGTGAAGCAAGAACTCTGATATTACGTGTATAACTTCTAATAACAGAAGATGAAGCTAATTCTGTGTGTTAGTCTTATTATACATGCTCAGTGCTCAGTACAGTGCTGCTTTAGTTACATGACATAGTGTGCTGGTGCCATCTAGTGGAATACTTGAGAGCTTCCATTCTACATTTAAAGAGGACCTTTCATGGTTTGGGGCACAGGCAGTTCTATATACTGCTGGAAAGCCGACAGTGCGCTGAATTCAGTGCACTATCGGCTTTCCCAATCTGTGCCCCGGGTGAAGAGCTATCGGTGCCGGTACCGTAGCTCTTTACAGTCAAAAGGGCATTTCTGACAGACTGTCAGGACCGTCCTTCTGTTCAAGCAGCGCCTATAGCACTGTACAGAGTGAGCGGGGAGGAACGCCCCCACCCTCTGCTCACAGTGCTCGTCCATAGACGAGTATTATTCGGAGGGGAGGAGGCGTTCCTCCCCGGTCTCAGAGCACAGCGCTACTGGTGCTGCTTATACAGAAAGACAGACTGTCAGGAACGCCCTTCTGACTGTGAAGAGCTACGGTTCTGGGACTGCTTGCTCTTCACCCGGGGCACAGATCGGGAAAACTGACTGAATTCAGCGCACTGTCGGCTTTCCAGCAGTATATAGAACTGCCTGTGCCCCAAACCATTAAAGGTCCTCTTTAAAATATAATATAAAAAAAAAACTAAAAAGGATTTTTTAGATATATTAATTTAATAAACTAATACCCAAAGTAAAAATTGACTTCTAAAGATTTGTCCTCAGTGAATAATCACATCTTCCATAGCGATGTCGCTGCAGTGGGTAGTAAAAAGAAGCTTGATCTTTCTGCAATTTCTGCGACTGATTCAGCCACGGTGTCCACGGCTCAAGACTCTCTGCATCCAGGCCTAATCAGTAGCAAGATGGCGCAATGGAATGCACTGCATTGGCATCCTTTTGCAACTAGACTGAGGCGAAATGCCAGTGGCGGAGAATGAAGAGGAATTCCTCTTCATTTTCTGCCATGTGAACATACCCTAAAGGCATTGACCCATTCTTATGAACGGAGTCCTGTGATCCCCATTCAAATGGACCAATAGTTGTGCATTCGCACTACTGCGCCATTCGAAGTCTATGAAACTGACAAGAGTACAGCGCTTGGCTATCTTTATCGATCCCATAGACTTTGAATAGTATGATAGCAATATGCACAACATTCAAATAGCGAACATGAGACCTCCATTTAGTGATTATGGATAGGAGACAAATGTGATAACTCTTGACTATGGGAAAACTGTAAACATGGATACCACAGAGGAGTTCATGCAAATAGAGATGATCTGATTGTGGGCATTTTACTCTTCAGATGCCTCAGTCAATTGTAACCAAGACATCTGAAGAGCAGCAATGCACTGACATATTGCTTCAAATTTATGCAGTCGGTTTCTATAAAGGCCTATTGAAGACTCCCAGGCCAGAGGATTCTTCTATTAGGCGAAACAACCAAAAAAAGCGCTGTGAAAATGCATCCTGTTTTTTTTTCCTACAGCATTTTTCATTATGTTTTGCTGGGTTTTTCTCTGTTGTTTTTCTTCCCTTATTAAATCTATAGAGAAAACACTCGTGTTTCCACAACTTGGGGCCTTAGCCTTACACTGCAAAAGGAAACCTATGATAAAAATGAGTGAAATTTACAATATGTTGCAATACATTAGGATTGCAGAATATAGTATGGGCAATTTGACCTGTGGGTTTGAAACAAACTAGGGAAGTGGTACTCTACTACTTTTAGTAAAGGTCCGTTGACCAGCGTCTACCTTCAAAGATCTGAGCTGCACAGCAGCTGAACACATCCATTATTTATAGTATTTTATGGAAAAAAGAATTGTCTGACTAAGACACACAAGAAAAAAAAAATTAGGAACAAATATTTCCTGATGTGGCTGTGAAAGATATCACCTTACCAAGGCGCTTGGCACACCCGCAATCACCCTTCATACTTTCCACTCATGCTCCATGAGTGTGCCGTGTATATAGGACAATATGAAACAAGCTTTATAAATTTTATATATTTAGTAACCTGAGTGGGTCCATACTAGCCACTAACATATACTGTGTTTCCCCGAAAATAAGACAGTGTCTTATATTAAATTGTCACTCTAAATATAGGACCTGTCTTATTTTCGGGGGGTGCCTTATTACAACCGGCAGTCATGCCGGCACTTCCTTAGTGGAGCGTCAGCATGACTGCCGGTTGTAGGTAGTGTAATGTAGTGTAGGGGAGGGGGGAAGTTATCATACTTACCTTTCCCTTCTTCCTAGCAGCGCTGGTGCTGCTGTTCGTCCTGGAAGTGGTGAGCGGGGCTTAGTTCTTTGCCAGATGACCGTCGGGTCAGGCCAGGGATATGACAGGGTTTTTGGCAAGACCCCTTTCGGATGGACACCAAAGATGACACCCCAATTCCCTTTGGGTAATGAGTTCAGTGTCTGGACCTTTTCCCTGCTCCCAACAATACCTTGTGTGGACTTGGAGTGTGCACCTTCATTTCGAGGAATTTAGCCTGTCCTCCTAGGGAAATAAGATAAGATAAGATAATCCTTTAATAGTCCCACAGTGGGGAAATTTCAGTATGTTACAGCAGCATAGTCATACAGATACAGGATAATACACAGTAATATATTACAGACGTAGGCTCACATATGCTGAAAAGAGAAGATATACTAGGAGTCCATAGCAGCTAAGGAACAGAGGAAGAAAGAAGGAAGACTTCATAGTCATATTCATTCAGTTTTCTGTGCGGAGTGATCTTCGCTTGGTCCGATGTAGATTATACAGCCTGATTGCGGTTGGAAGGAAGGACTTGCGATATCGCGCCTTCTCACACTTGGGGGGAAGCAGACGGTCCCTTACAGTGCTGCCAAGTGCCATCAAGGTCTCATACATGGACAGTATCCTTCTGTCACCCACCACCTGTACTGGGTCCAAAATCACGGCCGCAAAATAACGCAGCGTTTACGATCCACGCTCCCATTGAAATCAATGGGAGCATTTTGAGCGCGTCTTCTGCCGGCACGTGTATACGTGCTAGATTGCACTCCACTTTCCTCCATGTGAACCTACCCTTACACCGTTGTTTGACACATATGGAAGATCATCTTCATTACCTGAATGTATCCAGATCAATGATGTTATGTTTTATATGTTTCCATATTATTTTTTTTATAATGTTTCTTAGTATGTATGTGATGTTATAGTGCATGTTGTCATGTTGTTTAGCATATGTGCTTTGTTTTTGTTTTTATTTTCTTCATATACTTATTTATGAAATGCTTTTGCTTATGGTTTCCTGGATATTGCTTCTAATTTTGATCTCTGACCCAAATCTGGCCTCTCTAGGGTTATTATCTTAGTTCAAAAAGAGGGTGAGCATAGACAGAGCACTTGGATTTACATTGTATATTGGATGTGCTAATGCCCCCCCCCCCTTCTGGTGGTGACTTTGGCCCTAAATGAGGGTTGAGGGTTCACTACTAGGTTAATTGTTGTATAAGTTGTATTACCCTCTATTGAGCTCTAGTCATATGATATGAGATCTTGTTTTCGCTTTTCATCTTTAATACCGTCTAGAGTTGAGGGCACCAGACTTTTTCAGGAGAATGCCAGGGACTGCAATGGTGGCTGCTGGTTACAAAGAATATGAAGGCTTTATTACCCCCCAACAACCTTCTCTTTGTTTTCTTTCTTGCATGTTAATTTTTTTTCCATGTACTCCTCCTTTGTTTTGTTTTATTTTCTTGTTTTTGTTATTTTTTTTATGTGGTTTGGTCTGTTTCCGGTCCCTCTTCTCCCCCTGCACGTCAAGGGGGCGTGCTTGATGATGGTATGCTCCGGCGCTTTAGTTCACATGGAGGCAGCCATCTCTCTCTCCGGCTGCCTCACACCAGGATGGCTTTTGCTGCATCCGTTTGCAGGTATGGCCGACGAGTTTAGCCTGATTGCGGCCCTTCAGGCCAGCATTGAGGCTGAGGGCGAGGCCTTCCTGTTGCACCTGCTTGCGGCCGTTTGGCAGGAAGCCTCTCCGGGGCGCCTGAGCCCTAGCCCCTCTCGTTCTCTGCGGATGCGCGGTGGGGAGAGCTCTCCACCGTTGCGCGGCCTTTCCTCCCGTGCCAAGACTCCGCCCCTCTCCTCCCCTCTCCTCCAGCGTTAGTTTAAGTGGTTTTGGTGCCAGAGCAGCTGGCAGCTTAAGTATGGGCTCCAGGGAATTGATCCCAGAAGCGGCGGTTACTCAGCCCCCATTGACTCCTTCAGCCACACAGGCATCTATATCATCTGTACTTGTGGTGGATGTAGTTGTTGCAACTGATCGCTCCTCTTCTGCTCCGCCCCTTCTCCCTTCCTTCCGTTCACTGATGGAGGCCATAAGAGCGCAATTGGACCCTGTGGCCCCCATTGATCGGCCCTCTGCTAGTAGTAGGGCACATAGCTCACTATCATCCTCCTTCTCATCTTCCCAGAGTCAGTCCAGGCGTAGATGTCATAGGGCTGTCAAAGCTCAACGTGAATACAACAGCCACAGCTCTCATTTCTCCTGAAGGAGCAGGAGGTGCAGAAGCCCACAGGCCCATCATCGTCGTTCCCCTTCTACATCGGAGGCAGGTCCAGACGGCATCGCATGTGCCTGATCAGCCGCAGGAGCGGTCCTTCCAGTTCGGTTTCGGTTCCTGTAGAGGCGACTATGGCGCTTCCGCCTTCTGGTGAGTTTGACTATGCTGGTGCTTGGGGGTACGGAGTGGTTCTAAATATGAGTTTCTCCCTTCCCTTAAGGCTTTAAAGCAGCAGTTAGAAAACGTTACGGAGAATAAGGCGATGCCGGAGGCGCCCCTTCAGGCTAGTATTCACAAGGACTCTTTCTTATGTGGTGTTAGCCCTTTAAGTAGTCATTTAGATGAGGACACTTGTAATAAGATCTGGTCTAGTCAGTATGTGGATATCTGGTCGTTGGTCTCTGTTGAACAACATACGGTAGACAAAGAGAGGAGGATAGACACAAAGCGCACGGTTGATAGGAGACCTCGGGTAGCTAAGACATTTGGGAATTGGTGTCAAGCTATTGCTGTCCTGGGTTGTGTTATGGGTCAAAAACACCCTGAGAGCTGTGCGGAAATGTTAGTTTATTTTGATACTATTTTGATATATTTTACAAATCTCACGGTGGTAGCACATGGTGGCGCTACAACGAGGAGTTCCACAGGCATTTAGCGTTGCAACCTGAAATTGGCTGGGCGTTAAAAGCTACTGTTGTATGGATCTACCTAATTTTAGCTCAGAAGTCCTTGCCCTTTCCAGGAGCTGCCACCGGCCAGGGAAGCGGATCCTTTTGTAGCAGCCATGGAGGCTTCTAGGGCGGGTTTGTCAAAAACCAAGGTACAGCGTATTGGGCGTTGTAAGTCTTCTTGTTATGCGGGTTATGTCCGCCCTGAATTAGTTTTGTAATTTGTTTTTACTTTTTTCAGAGCATTCCATTTCTGTCGTTTGCTTCCTGGGACATTCCTACGCCTACTGGGCTGCATTGCATGTGGATGTATGCCCAGGCGGTAAGAGCCTCGGCTTCAGTCAGGTGGAAGTTGTCTGGAGGGGAGTTCATGGCCTTCAATGGTCTCAGGTGCTTCCGGAAGTGTATAAATATTTTCTTATCGGGTCTGCAGGACAGAGTGGAGCAGGCTATGTTCAGGTTGGGTGGGGGTTGGAGCCCGGCATAGAGGGTACGCCGGGTCCTTTGTGGTGGTGGTGCAGACAAGATAAAGGGGGCAGACGGGAAGTGGGAGGGGTCCCCCTGGAAGTTAAGGGGCCGGGCATCAACCCTTCCAATCCAATGTTCATACGAACCTTTTGTTTTGGTTATGGTAAATTCGGTTCAAAGGTTATGTAAATAAAGCTGTGGCCGACCTCCAGCCCATGTAAAAGGTTAATTTCATGTCTTGGTCTTTATTTATATAAGGGGGGGTCCTGTGTTTTGTTATATAATCATCCTTGCAGTCTTGCAGACACCGGACCTTTTTAGGAGGATGCCAGGGACTGCAATGGTGGCTGCTGGTTACAAAGAATATGAAGTCTTTATTCCGCCCCACCCCCACCCCAACAACAACCTTCTCTTTGTTTTCTTTCTTGCATGTTATTTTTTTCCATGTTCTCCTCCTTTGTTTTGTTTTCTTGTTTTTGTTATTCTATTTATGTGGTTTGGTCTTTTTCTGATGATGGTATGCTGTGTCCCTTTATAAGTACACGTGAAGGTAGCCATCTCTCTCTTTGGCTGCCTCACAATAGGAGCGCTTTTCCCACTCTCCCTCCCCCTTTTTTTATGTGTGTTTAATTTAAAAACAAAATGGTTGGAAGTGCGTTTTTGGTTTTAGGCCTCGCTGGAATGAGGTTGTTGGTTATTTTGTGTTTTTCTTCATGCTGTTTTTCTTTTTCAGCTAATCCTCGGTTTTTCCTTCAAAGTCACAGCTGGCATACGGTGGTGCAGAGAAGATAGTGGGGGTGGACGGGAAGTGGGAGGAGCCTCCGGAAGTTAAGGGGCCGGGCATCAACTCTTCTGTTCCAATGTTCATACAAACTTTTTGTTTTGGTTATGCAAATTCAGTTCAAAGGTTAAGTAAATAAAGCTGTGGCCGACCTTAAGCCCACGTAAAAGGTTAATTTCGTGTCTTGATCTTTATTTATATAAGGGCTGGTACTGTGTTTTGTTATATAATCATCCTTGCAGTCTCATGATGGCAGTAAGATCTAGGTGTCTATTCACACCTATGAGTGGCCAGTTTGTTTGTTTTTTAGGGAGCAATATTTTATTAAATTATTAAAATTACAGATTGATTTGATCCTCCTCTATTATAGTGAGCTATTTTATTCATTTTTATTCATCTACATTGTGTTTTAAATGCTTTATAAGAGATTTGGCGCTACCCTATATTGTTTATGAGCTCTAGGGACATTCAAAGGTGGCGCCTAAAGCCTCACAGTGGCTACTGCACATGTGCGAGATAGCTGACACTGTTGAATGCACATGTGCGGTGGTGATCACTACACGCTATTATGGACATCTGGTCCTTTCTTGTCTGTATCTGGATTCTGTCACATATCTAAACTAATGAAACTTTTACATGAAAACCAAAACTAGATACCCCAAAAAATAACAAGTACCAGTCTTCAAAAACAAATAAGATATAAACCAAAAAAGAGCAAAAAACTAGAAATTATAAAAATACAAAAATATATTTATTAAATATCCAAATAATAAAAGACATATAAGACATGAGAAGACACAGAAAGGAGGGTCCTCCACGAAAAAGGGGACAAAAATACCACAACCCTCCCACTAGTAGTCAACTAAAGAAATCCCCCTAACATAATAAAAGTCTCCTGATGAAGCCTTTGTAGGTGAAACGCGCGATAGGCGTCTGTATATCTTTCCCACCGGTGGTATACTGGGAAGTCTTCCCTGAATAGCCTATTGAGCAGGGGCGTAACTACCATAGAGGCAGCGGAGGCGGCTGCCACAGGGCCCGGGCCATTAGGGGGCCCGGTGACAGCTGCTACCATTGCGGGTTTTTTTTGTTTTTTTTTAAATAGGCTGTTACGGGCCCTATTCACTTGCCGATCCTGGCTGGGCCGGGATCGGCAAGTGACACCGCGGGCCCCACAAATACTATCATTATACTCGGGAGTCTTTGCAGACCCCCGAGTATAATGATCGACGGATCGGGAGAGGTAAGGGAACATAACAAACAGTGTTACTTACCTCTCCATGATCCTGCCAGGCCTCCTTTCTGACGTCTCTGACCTGCGTCCCGGGTCATGTGACGTCTGATGTCATTTCATAAGGACGCCAGCTTAGAAGACAGCGTAGGAGCCGGGGACAGGTAAGAAACAGTAATTTTTTATGTTTTTATTCCCCCGGGTCTCCGATTATTATACTCTGGGGTCTGAAAAGACCCCAGAGTATAATAATTGTTTATGGGTGTCCACTATGGGGTATAATACTGTGTGCAGGGGACACTATTGAGGATGATACTGTGTGCAGGGGCCAGTAAGGGACATAATACTGTGTGTAGGGGACACTAATGGACATAATACTGTGTGCAGGGGACACTATGGGGGATAATACTGTGTGCAGGGGCCAGTAAGGGACATAATACTGTGTGCAGGGGCCACTATGGAGCATAATACTGTGTGCAGGGGCCAGTAAGGGACATAATACTGTGTGCAGGGGACACTATGGGGGATAATACTGTGTGCAGGGGCCAGTAAGGGACATAATACTGTGTGCAGTGGACACTAAGGGACATAATACTGTGTGCAGGGGACACTAAGGGACATAATACTGTGTGCAGGGGACACTAAGGGACATAATACTGTGTGCAGGGGACACTATGGGACATAATACTGTGTGCAGGGGCCACTATGGGGGATAATACTGTGTGCAGGGGCGAGTAAGGGACTTAATACAGTGCGGAGGAGGGGGTCGGTCGAGGTCTTCGACGTCGGTGTCGGTTGGGGGAGGGGGGCCATGCCAAAAGTTCGCCACAGGGCCCCGCCATTCCTACTTACGCCACTGTTATTGAGACTGTGCAAACATGTCTGTAGGTATG
The DNA here is from genome assembly GCF_031893055.1 of Leptodactylus fuscus. NCBI lineage: Eukaryota > Metazoa > Chordata > Amphibia > Anura > Leptodactylidae > Leptodactylus > Leptodactylus fuscus. The sequence goes on from NC_134265.1 coordinate 137,815,395, forward strand.
TACCTGTGGTCAATTTTGTGATCTCTTTTCCCCTATTTGATATTTGTGCATTAACCATTTATGGATATACGGTCATTCTTTCAATTTAACTATGTACATACATTTGTCTTAGATATATGGTTAATTTTGTGACCCCCTTTATTTGAGGGTAAGGGTTCCAATTTGTTATTCAGACGTTGACTTTGTAGTGTTAAAGGGGTATTCCCACCTCACATACTCATCAGTCTTTACTGCTGTAAAATCTTTTTTTTTTTTTTTTTTTTGTCATACAAAGTTTTTATTAGTTTTACAAGTGAAAAGTTACAACGCGACAAGCAACAAGAGAAATAAACATAACAATTCAATACAGATGTTAAACAGTGTGGTACATGACTGACGCATATATTTCGTGTCAATTTACTCTAGTAACCATGTTGTAATCCACACAATAATCCTAAGAGTGAAAACTTTTCATAAAGCAGTAAGATAAAGAGAAGGGGTGGGGGTGAGGGGAGAGGGTGAGGGGAAGGGACCAGACAAAGGGCAAGAGTAATGTACTTTCCATAGGAAGAGAAAGTCAGGTGTAAAGGGCGATAAAGTAAAGGGTTAGAGCTATTAGATCAGCTAACTAAAGAGGAGTCATTAGGTGTTACTAGTAGAAGAGGATTTCTGCTCCAAATAATTTATCCAGGGAGACCAAATGTTCACAAATTGGGTATGGGTTCGCGATGCCCAACTAAGTAGTTCCTCGAAACGCATGATTTGAGTCACTTTAGCTTAGATGGTGAGGTTGTCTGCATCCAGTATTTTGGGATCAGCAGTTTTGCAGCTGCTAGCAGGTGGTTGAATAGGATGTCTTTTTTAGGTACATAGTGGGGCGTAGATTTCATCAAGAATATGATAATAGGAGAGAGTTCAAAATCTCTGGACTTCAGCTGTTTAAGTATGTCCTCTATTTTAGACCAGAAGGGGGAGATTTGTGGACAATTCCACCAGATGTGTAGATATGAACCAATATCATTCTTGCGCCTCCAACAAGTATCTACAGGTGAGAGATGTCTGTTGAAAAGCCACTGTGGTGTGCGGTACCACCTTGTCAATAGTTTGAAGTGGTTTTCTTGTATTCGAGTGCAAACAGATAGACCATGCGAGTACCTTAGAACATAAGATACGTCAGGTTCCGAGAGAACAATGTTTAGTTCTGTCTCCCAGTGGGTTAGTGCGTTGATTTTGATAAGTTTCTGTCTGGGTGAGAAACTTCCGTACAGTAGTAGAGATTTTATATAATTGCTGTGGAGGAGCTTCTGTGTAGTGTTTCTCAAATTCGGTGAGAGTTTTTCGTATTTCAGTGCTTTTTGCAAACTTAGACAGACAAAATTGCAAATGTCGTATATGCAAGTCAGAGGTTCTCAAGGTCGGGATCAGATTCAGGGCAGTGGATAAGGATAGAGAGACATTTTCACTGATACTGTCCTTCAGCTGCAACGAGTCGAGTAAAGACCAGAGATACCTAATTGGAGGCTGAGTGAGCTTGATAAGGTACGGAATGAGACTAATTGGGAGAAGCGGGGAAGGAAAAGGTGCCAGGTCCTCTGACATCAGTTTCCAAATCTCAGAGCACCCCTTCAGTATAGGGTCCTGAAGGAGACATTTAAACCCTGAAAGATGGGGAGCCCACAAGGCAAGTTTTGTTAAAGGTGGGATCAAGTCCCCTGGTCTACTGGGTTTTTTCGTCAATTTCATCCACCATGCCAATTGGACAGCTTTATAATATTTATGTACATCAGGTAACCCTATCCCTCCCATTTGTTTATGTTTTATGAGTTGAGACCAGGAGATTCGCGGTCTTCTACCATTCCATAAGAAAGAGGAAAATATACTGCGAAGGCTCTTAAAAAAGGAGCATGGGAGGAAAATTGGTAGCATTGACATTCTGTATAGCAACTTTGGGAGTACATAGGTTGATATTAAGTTTTTTCTTCCTAGCCAAGATATTGGGAGTTTAGAATAAGATTCCAATAAGGCTTTAACCACATGAGGACCGCCGTACGTAAATTTACGGCCTCATGTGCTGGTACCTAAAGACCGGACTATTGCCGAAATACGTCCGGCCTTTAGGTACCTTTCTGGCGGGGGGAGGGGTGCGGAGGGGGCAGGGGTTAGGTGTTACTAACACCTAACACCTTCCTCCATAACGTCCAGTCAGAACTGAGTCCGACTGGACGTGTTAACCCTTTCGATCACGCCGTCAAACATCACGGCGCGATCGAAAGGGATCCGCCGACAGGTTAACCCGATCGGCACCCCCCGCGGCGAGATCGGGGGGTGCCGATGTCAGTACAAGGTAGTCTGGGGTCTGGCCAGTGACCCCAGACTACCGGAGCCCCCACATACCTGGTGATCCTGCCAGGCGGTGGAGGAAGTGAGCGATGTGTCTCACTTCCTCTGCAGCTTACAGGACACGAGCAGGCTCATGTCCTGCTCGTGTCCTGTCTGCTACTGTGCTGAATCAGCTGATGCTTTCATCAAAGCATCAACTGATTCAAGTGTCCTAAAGGGACACATGAAAAAGTAAAAAAAAAGTTAAAAAAAAAAAAAAAAAAGTGTATGAAAAAAGTAATAAAGTTCTAAAGTCCAAAAATCCTTTTTTTCTATACAAAATGAATTATATAAAAAAAAAAGCACTAAAAATTAAAAAAAGCAATACATATTTGGTATCGTCGCGTCCGTAACAACCTGTACGATAAAACTGAAATAATATTTAATGTACACGGTGAACGTCGGAAAAAAAAAACGGAAAAAACTCGCCGGAAATAATGATTTTTTGCCATCTCATCCTACAAAATATGCTATAAAAAGTGATCAAAAAGTCATATTCACCCCACAACAGTGCCAATAAAAAGCGCACATTTTCCCGCAAAAAATAAGCCCTCAACCAACACTGTCAACCGAAAAATAAAAATGTTACGTCTCTCAGAAGATGGCGATGCAAAAAACATTGATTTATGTCCCCATATGTGTTTTTGTTCTGCAGACTTAGTATCGCATAAAAAAATAACATAAATGAGGTATCGCCGTAACCGTACCGACCCGCAGAATAAAGGACACATGTTACTTATGCTGTACGCAGCATGGCGAAAAATTTAAAATGTAAAACTCAATGCAGGATTGATTTTTTTTTTTTTTAATCCAGCAAGAAAGAGTTAATAAAATGTAATCAGTAAGTTGTAGGAAACCCAAAGATGGTGTCATTACAAAATGCATCTCATCCTGCAAACAACAAACCCTTATATGGCCATGTCACCAGAAAAATAAAGAAAATATAGCATCTAGCAATGTCAAGGCAAAAAACCCCAAAAATCGCCAAATTATTAGAACACAACTGGCTGCGGCAGGTAGGGAATATATAAGCTGTGCGAGCGAATATCAGGGGACACCCCAGATTTACAGCTTATGAGCGAAAAAACACCAGAAGTGACCCCCAAAGTGACCCCCAGAGTGACTCCCCCAATCATAGGAGCTACTGGGACATAGTAGGGAATTTGGTGTCTGCAATGTTCTCCGCACAGCTTATATATTCCCTCTTCGCCATCCGCTGTGCAGTCACGTCTGGGATACTAATACTCACTACACCCCCTGATAAATTCTTTGAGGGGTGCAGTTTTCAAAATGGGGTCACTCCTTTGGGGAATCCACTTTTCTGGTACCTAACAAGCTCTACAAACATGACATTGCGTCCAGATACCAAACATCAAAATCTGTACTCCAAAAGCCGCATCGCGCTCCTTCGCTTCTGCGCCCTGCTGTGTGCCCAAACTGCAGTTTATGACACATGTATGACACTGGTGTACCCGTTATATCGGACGTAATGTCATATGTGGGTATAAACTGATGTTAGGGCACAGCTGGACGCAAAAGGGAAGAAGGGTTATTGGGTTTTTGGAGCACAGACGGTTTGGTTTTTGGATGCCATGACACTTTTGCAGAGTTGAAACGCCAGTAAAGTGGAATCCCCTGATATGTGACCTTATTTTGGAAACTACACCCTTGAAGGATTTCTCCAGAGCATTTTTAACCCCCAAGTGTTGCTATAACTTATTATCCATAAATGAATACGAAGCTGATTGTGAGAGGTGAAAATGACAATTTTTCCAGGAATACGTCATTTCTGTGCGTAATATGTTGTGCCCGCCTTGTATCAGAGATGAACGCTCTGAAAGCTGTTGTGCCCGGGATACCCGCTTACCAGTTTTTGGAGTGTCTCTGCTGACATAAGTTGGGCACAACATATTGGGCACTAAAATGGCGAATCTCTGGAAAATTTTCATTTTTAACTTCTCATTATCAGCTGTGTGTGAGGCCCTAAAATTGTCCCTACAAAATGGGGTCACTTCTTGGTGAATTCCAGTTTACTGTCACCTGTGTAGTTTCTAAAATGGGGTCACAATGGGGGGTTTCTATTGTATTGATACTTTAGGGGCTCAGCTAATGCGACATGGCACCTGAGAACTATTCCAGCCACATCTGCTTTCTAAAAGCCAAATAGCGCTCTTTCCATTCTGAGCCCCGCCGTATACCCATACAGCAGATTATGGCCACATATGGGGTATTGCCGTGTTAAGAAGAAATTGTGTAACAAACTGTAGGGGGCTTTTAATTCTTCAGCTACTTGCAAAATTAAAAATATGGCGCTAAATGGACGATTAATTGGAAAAAAAAGTAATTTTTCATTTTTACGTCCCATTGTTAATAAAATCTGTGAATCAGCTGTGAGGCCAAAATGCTCACCAAACCCCTAGATAAATTCTATGAGGGGTGTAGTTTCCAAAATGGGGTCACTTTTAGGGGGTTTCCACTTTATTGGTACACCAGGGGCTCTGCAAATGCGACATGGCACCTGAAAAATATTCCAGCAAAATCTGCCCTTCAAAAGCCAAATAGCGCTCTTTCCATTCTGAGCCCCGCCATGTTCCCATACAGTAGATTATGGTCACATATGGGGCATTTCTGTGTTCAGGAGAAATTGTGTAACGAACTTTAGGGAGCTTTTTTTCCTTTATCCTCTTGTGAAAATGAAAAATTTGGGGCTAAATTGACAGTTTGTTGGAAAAAAAGTAAATTTTCATTTTCATGTCCCAATGTTAATAAAATCTGTGAAACAGCTGTAGGGTCAAAATGCTCACTATACCCTTTCATATGTTCTGTGGGGGGTGTAGTTTCCAAAATGGGGTCACTTTTAGGGGGTTTCCACTGTATTGGTTCTCTAGGGGCTCTGCAAATGCGACATGGCACCTAAAAATTATTCCAGCAAAATCTGCCATCCAAAAGCAAAATAGCGCTCCTTCCATTCTGAGCCCCGCCATGTTCCCATACAGCAGAATATGGCCACATATGGGGTATTGCCGTGTTCAGGATAAATTGTTTAACAAACTTTGGGGGGCTTTTACTCCTTTAACCCCTTGTGAAAATGAAAACTTTGGGGATAAAGTGACATTTTAGTAATTTTTCTTTTACACATTCCAATGTTAGTAAAATCTGTGAAACAACTGTACGGTCTAAATGCTCACTATACCCCTTGATGAATTCCGTGAGGGGTGTAGATTCTAAAATGGGGTCACTTTTGGGGGTTTTCCATTGTTTTGGTACGCTAAGGGCTCTGCAAATGCGACATGGTGCCTGAAAATTATTCCAGCAAAATATGCTGTTCAAACACCCAGTGTCACTCCTTCCCTTTCGTGCACTGCCGTGTGCCCAAAAATCAGTTTACACCCACATGTGGGGTATTTCTGTGCAAGGGAGAAATTGCATAACAAAATGTGAGATGCATTTTCTCCTTTAACCCTTTGTGAATGTGTTAATTTTAGGTCTAAATGAATGTATTAGTGAAAAAAAATGAAATGTCTAAATTTGACCTCCATATTATTTTTATTCTTATGAAATGCTTAAAGGGTTAACAAACATCCCAAATGCTGTTTTGAATAATTTGAGTGGTGTAGTTTTGAAAATGGGGTGATTTATGGGGGTTTCTATTATATAGGCCTTTATAATTCCTTTCAGAACTGAAGTGTTCCCTAAAAAATTAGTTTGAGGAATTTTCTTGTAAATCTGGAAAATCGCTGTTACACTTGTAAGCCTTGTAACATCCAAAATGAATTAAAAGACGAACAAAAGATGATGCCGATATAAAGCAGAGATATGGGAGATAATATTTATTCATGTATTTGGATGGTATGACTATCTGCCTGAAAAGCAGAGAATTTCACATTTTGAAAATTGCAATTTTTTCCAAATTTCCATCAAATTTGCTAGTTTTTTTTATAAATAAATACAAAAATATTGATTAGTGTTTACCACTAACATGAAGTATAATGTGTTACGAAAAAACAATCTCAAAATCACTTGTGTAAGTTAAAGCGTCTCAAAGTTATTGCCATTTAAAGTGACACATGTCAGTTTTGAAAAAAGAGGCCCGGTCCGTAATGTACTTCTGGGCCTGGTCCTTAACCGGTTAATATCTTTAAGAAGCAGAACGAAATTGGCATCGTAAAGAGAGGTATTGACTTTAGTAAGATAGACTCCTAGATATTTAATTTTAGTGTCCGTCCAGGAGAAGGGATGTGCCTGTCGGAGAGAGTTGATTTCGGATTGTGTCAAGTTAATGGGTAAAATCTCAGATTTTTCAAAATTAACTTTAGAATTGGAAAGGTACCCATATTCCTCTATTAGTCCTCTTAGAGCTGTCAAACTCTCTGTGGGGGATGTCAAGACAAATAAAATGTCGGCAAACGCTGTTGCTTGTATAGTGCAGGAACCTAGTGACACTCCTTTAATAGCAGGATTCTGTCTAACCGCTTGTAGGAAGGGTTCAAGCCCTAGTACAAAAAGGCCTGGTGATAACGGACATCCTTGTCGCGTGCCATTGTAAATATTAAATCGTTTGGAGAATATACCATTGATCTTTATGGCCACATGAGGGCTAGCATAAAGAGTGAATATTACATCAATAAAGATCGCGGGAAATTTAAATTTCTTAAGAGTAGCTTTTAAAAACGTCCAATTTATGCGATCGAACGCTTTTTCAGCGTCAATCCCCAGCAGTAGTAACTTCATTTTAGTGCGTTGCGCATGTGACAGAATCGGCAGAATTTGGGCCATGTTGTCCCGTCCCTCCCTACCTGTAATAAATCCCGATTGTTCTCTATCAATCAAATGGGGTAGAACAGAGTAAAAATCTTCTTTCTTCCTGGTTTCTTGCATCATTTGGTGGGCGGAGTTTCACATGCAACCTGCCGTTTAGCTCCGCCCCCAAATTCATGTGTAGCTCCGCCCACCCATATTGGACTATGAAGTACAGGCAGCAGCAACTCCATTCTGTGTTACATACAGAGACTGCCTGTCTCTGCCATAATGAACACAATTGAATTAGCTAGCCTGATAACTGGGAGAACAGAAGATGAGTTCAGAAATGAAAGCAGCTCCTCTCCCCTATCTGCTAACAGGAAGCTAGGTCACGTGGTGTAGACACAGGAATAGCTAGATACACAGGCTCGCTCCTGTGCACTTAGCCCCTCCTCCCTGCCCCCTGAGAGCAGGCAGATACATCACTTGACTCATGAGCAGCTAAGTCAGGGCTGTGGCCACAATGAATTGAATAAAGTAAGATAGTGGACAAACAAAGCAGTTTTGCTGAAGCAGTGTATTTAGGAAACGTCTTACATCCACATTAACAAGCAGTATAGATAGGATCCTTGTGATGGGACAACCCCTTTAAGGTCTGTTATTTCAGCATATCTACCTGACCATGTATGTACACTCATTTTTTTTTTATATCTTTTTCATTGTATTATTGTGTCTTACAAACTTGTGGACGTTTATTATGCTAGGGGGATTTCTTTGACTACTAGTGGGAGCGTTGTGGTATTTTTGTCCCCCACTTCGTGGTGGACCCTCCTTTCTGTGTCTTCTCATGTCTTATATGATTTTTATTATTTGGATATTTAATAAATATATTTTTGAATTTTGATAATTTCTAGTCTTTTGCTCTTTTTTGGTTAATGACACTTTTACACCAGCTCTTTATTGGCTCATTAAGCTGTATTGTAATGTATTTATTGAATACTTTGGATGAATGTCGCTTGTTTTTATATTTTGTCACATCATTTTTATGTATTATGCTTTTTCACTTTGATATTACTGTCATGACACATGGCTATGCTAATTGATTGTTGATAATATTTTTCACATAATATATATGTGCCTACTATCACTAATGTGATCCGATCCTTGAAACAGCCTCTTTGAGCTGAAATGTTGCAGCATGAGGCATTAAACCTCCTTCACTTTTTTTTTTTTTACCACATATTCTTTGGTGTACCGCCTGTTTTTTGAAGTTCTACTGAATGGGATAGATCCTTTTCCCATTGGTGAGCACCCTATGCCTATACTGGTGTGGTCTTTTATATATCTTGGATAGATAGATAGATAGGAGATAGATAGATAGATAGATAGATAGATAGATAGTAGATAGATAGATAGATAGATAGATAGATAGATAGATAGATAGATAGAATAGTTTTTATACACACAGAGAGAGGTGGGTAGTTTTTTATATCTGGATTTTTTTTTCCAATATGTAGGTAGGTAGACAGATAGAGAGACTGGTAGGTGTTTTTGTTTTTTTTTTTGTTACGATAGATAAGCAGATAGATAAGAGACAGGAGGGTAAAGAATATATGGGGTAATATGGCACCACGAATGTAGTGCTAGAAATGCTTCCAACTGGTCTGGCTAAGTAGATGTTGTGACCATCTTGTGCACCGTCAGAGGGTGATGAACTGTCACAATCCAGATTTTATATGAACCACTAAGACTTCTTGATGGTTGAGCATAGAAGAAGTTCTGATGTAGATGATCCCTTCACCTTCTAGCCATCTTCTGGAACAAAATGCTGAATCCTAGCTCTAGAGTGGACAAGTGTTACTCTGTTGGACCCATCTGGTTATACAGTCCATATGAACTAATGGGAGCAGTTTAATTGATGTACCTATTGATCTAGACAAATGGGGCATGAGGCTGGTTCCTCAATGTCCTGATGTAAGGTAGAGAGGACCAAGGTAATGGAGGGTCCATATTTACTGCTAGGAGGAGTGTGAGCTACTGTTGAATTGCTCCTATGCCGTGTTGTAATAGGGGAGCGACTCCAGCATCTGACATTTTCCTCTACGCCTGTCTGAAGTCCTGGAGTCATGAGTCTTCGCTAGCCAGATAGTCGACTCCTCGTGCGGTGAGCAATTGGTGAGTTATCCTGCGTTTGCTCAGCAGGTCACTTGGCGTCAGATCGTCCTGGATGGTTCTGCCGGATCAGCGAGAAACATGCCGTCTTGGCATATTGTGGCTTGTGGACAAAACTATGTGTGGCCTTAACGACAGAATATTATGAAGTGCCAATCAATACAAAACAAACAAGCAAAAAATCCAAAGTTTTGGATAAAATCCTGCTTTACAGATGCATACAGGAGCGCTTCTCTGTGGCAAGTGACTTCCAAAACAGAATTGGAACACTAGATCCATCATACATTGTGACATCATTATGGATACCATCACCTGCTGCCCCTATTGTGCCAACATCGGGCAATATATGATATTATCACCAACCACTTACCCTACAAGTACAGAGTACAGTTCACAGGACTGAGTATAGTCTATCACCTGCTCCTATATGCCCTCTATTGTGTTACTAGCTGTGAATACTGCTCTAGCTATTATTGCAGATACTCAGCTGGCAGCCATGTTTACTATTACATCGTCTTCTCTGATTCCAACTGTCAATATCATCTTTAATGTTAAACAGTCAACTGTAAAGTGAAACTAACAACACAATCACCACTGCCAAAAATGACATTTTGGGCCTCATTTATCAAGACTAAAAGGGAGACTGTCTTTCTTATCTACTGTATAGCACAGTAAGGGCTATGCTACACAGTCAGATATCAGGCCACAGCATACCTCCCAACTTTCAAAGGACAGAAAAAGGGACAAAATGTGCAGCTTGCTATGCATGCCGCAGAAATTTTAGCTCCATCCACTTCTATGTTGACTCTGCCCATTCTGATTTTCATTTTTCCATGTGCCTCCACACAGTATAATGCTCCTACAATTAACATTTGTTCTCCCCACATTATAGTGTTCCCCTACAATTGCCCTACAGTATTAAGTCCCTCTCCTCGTGCCACAGTTTAAACTGGGGACATGAAACTGGGGCAGCTGGAGGGTGACATTAAATAGTGGAGGTAGTTGGAGGGGGACCTTAAACTGTGAGCAACTAGAGGCAGACATGTCCCCCTCTAGCTACCCCCCACAGTTTAATTTGCTCCTCCAGTTGCCCCCAGTTTAATGTCCCCTTCCATCTGCTCCCATTTAAATGTCTCCCCTCCAACTGCTTCAGTTTAATGTCCCCCTTAATCTCTGGACGCAGATGAGTTGAATCTGAGACATACCTCCTGCTGACTAGGACCACAGGACAGGACCTGGAACCTGGGATTGTCCCCCTAAGTCCGGAATAGTTGGAATAGTTGGGAGGTAAGAGTAAACTGTTTAATGAAGTTAAAGGCGTCGTTGTAGACAGCCCACGGTTTGAATAGGTATCACAGTCAACATTTAGGTTGGACCACCAGTGGTACCTGGTGCCAGATCAAGTGTAGTATCTGTTCTTATAATTGGTACTGTACGGTACTTCTTCTTTCACAGCTTGTGAGCACTCACCCTTTATACCCGATCTTTTCACCTTGCATGGGGATTTTTTATAGATCTGACAGGATAATGGTGTCGTAACATTGAACTCTTCCCACCATTTATTTTTTTGTATTTTTTTGTCACTTTTTGTCAGAAGCATTGCGGGATGTGGTTGCCCTTTTGAGACCCTCTGAGGTTTAGGAGGAGGAGTTGTGTAGCCATTAAGTTCCATACTCCCATGCTACCTGGCCCACCTCTGCTTTTGTGGAGGTGGGCCCCTTGTTGGCTTCTAGTAGCACACTGGAATGAGAGTCCATATGGAGGCCAGGAGCAAGATGGATTTCCCTTGCTTTGGTGTGGGGAGACCATTGTTCCCTGACCCATTCAGAGCGTTTTGACTTAGAGAATATGGGTGGTCAGGGGCCTTTCTGTTTTCAGAGAGGGCTTGCAATAGATTGAATCCTTGTTTATTTTTGTAGTGTGGAACATCCCCACGTTTTTGTCACTAGGGTGAAAGATATCAGGCCTAAAAAAAAGAAAAAATACTGACACTGTACACTGGGCTGTGGGTAGCAAATGCAAGCTATTAAATGTCCAGCAGATGGCGCTATAACAATAGTTTTGAAAAGTGTAACAAGCTGGTTATGTCTATTAGAGTTATTTACTTAATAATGACATTATATGTTCTGTTTATGTTCTTTTATATTTCTTTTGCAGGATTATAACTTTATTATTTTATTTTTTTTTATTTGCTATAAACATAAGATTCATCCTTAGTCTTTCACCCTGATGCAAAGTGGCTTTACCTTATTCAATCAGAAATCAGGTTACTAATCCTTAGAGAAAACTGTCAAGTGAAATGTTCTTATTTGCCTTTACATGCTGAAAGTTTATGGCATAAACATCCACGATGCTTTATGTGTGTTACATTTTATAACATAGTTTGTACATCACAGGTATGTATACTTAAGCATGCAATTTTTATGTTTTAATACAATATGTGTTGATTGAAAACGTCTTGTTATATTGCGTCTGTAGATCATATATGGACCTAAGTGTCTCTATAGTAACAGACTACAAAATATGTAGTCTTATTCTTCTGCAATATTGCCTTTAATCTGTTTCCTAATTCTTGAAAATTTATTTTCATTCAAAGCAAGAAATAAGGAAACTTATGGAAGAGAGTCTGAAAGTAAGGCACAATTCTGATTGAAATTGGTGTAAGTTATGCCAGTCATAAAGGGAACCAGTTAGGTGGTATTTCCACTATAAAATGGTGAAGCAGGATCAAGTACTGAACTGACCATTGATGTCTTTCTGCAGTGTGAAGGTGAAGTTATAAATGTCTCAAAGTGTAAAAAGTCATATACAAATTACCCTAAGTAGTCACGGTGGGCAGCGAGCAGCCTCGGCCTAGTCACCCTGTCCACATACTAATCATGTCTACTGGGTCCCCCCACAGTCTTCTCACTGTATGCAATGAGGGAGACGTCAATCATGCCCAGGAGGTGTGGGTGTGACTACCGTGAAGTTACAATTATTACTTAGATTATTTTGCATATGACTTTTTAAGCTTTCACACATTTATAACTTCACTTTGCTGCAGCAAAAAGATTACAGAGGGCACCAATGGAGAGGAATTACTTAATCCTGCACACAAAGGAGCCAGGTTCCCTTTAATACTAGTAAAGTAAAGTAAAATAATCATTATAGTCTTTATTAATAATGAATTGCTATTATATTGTAATCCCATGGTATATATGTATACTGCTAATTACTTTATTGCTGATATTTTCACGTGTGGCCTTGTGGTGTGAACAAGAATGTTCATCTTTGATCTAGTTACTTGGATCCAAGTAAGTCCAGAAAATGATTTTAGGTAGATAAGTCAAAACAGAGGGCTGCCTTGAAGGGAGACAGCTCTGATGCTTAGGCCATACAATGTTCTTTAACGTTAACCCTAAAGTAACAATAAGTCACATGTATAATAGAGATGATCGAGTACTATTCGAAACTCCCGTTTCGAATAGCACACACCCATAGGAATGAATGGACGCAGCCGACACGTAGGGGGTTAAGCGGCCGGCCGCCGGCAAAGTCAGCGTGCCAACCGCTTCCATTCATTCTTATGGGTGTGTGCTATTTGAAACAGCCTTTTCGAATAGTACTCGTTCATCTCTAATATAGAATTATGCTAATTCTCCTGTGACAGTGATGTTGATTGTAAGGGGATGTTCTGTTGACTGGTTGGCAGAAATTTGGGACATTTGTCAGATTTCTCTGCCCTATCATAGCTCGTCTCTTTGTTCTGTTTATTATCTTGTTTATTATCTCTATCTATAATACTCTTTTCGCTGTAACCTCATTTTTAAATAAATTTCCGTCTGCGGTATCCACCTGAGAGACGCTTAGATGTAAAAGTTTCCATAACAATACATTTGACTAGTCAGACCCCAGCGTATAATAGGTGGAGGCTCAGAGGAGGTCTTAAAAAAATTCATACTCACCATCCGTTACCTCTTTGCAGCTTGTGGTGCTCTCCTGATGATGTCCAATGCTCTTCTATGATGTGTCATGACATCACAGCCCAAACCAACAATGTCAAGAAAGAGCCCCAAGGCCCAAGAAAGGTAGGGGAAGGTGATTATTAGTGGGTTTTTTTTGTTTTTTTTCACCTCCATGAGCTTCCACCTATTATATTCTGGGGTCTGAAGAGACCCCTAGCATAATGCGATGTTCATTTTGTTAGTCCATGACAAATTTGTTTGCTTTTGTGAAAAAAAAACTAACAATTTGGAATATTTCCGTCAAAACCTGGCTCAGTACAAACCGATTCGTCTATCTTTGGCTACAATTTGGTCTGAGCTTTAACCCCTTCATGCCTTAGCCATTTTTCCATTTTTCATTTTTCAAAAAGCCATAACTTTTTTATTTTTTCATTCAGAGGACTTCATTGTTGCCAGACACATTTTACTCTGTGATGGAACCATTTAATACTCTGTATGATGTTTTGCAAAGATTAAAGAGAAAAATCAGAATAAGGTGGAATTAGTGAATATTTTTGTTAATGTAACTTTCTTATGGGCTTTGTTTTTACGACATGTCACCTGTATTCTGTGGGTTGGTACTTCATAAGGTATCTTTGTATTGTGGGGCCAGATGTACTTTTTATTTATAACATTTTGGGGTATATCTGATGTTTTGATCCCCCTCTATTTAAATTTTTATGGGAGGCGAAATGGCAAAAAAGGGGTGATTCAGCTCTTTGGATTTTTTTCTCCTGCTACAACATTCACCATATAGGAAATATATTTTTATAACTTTGTAGATTTTGGATGTCAATTTTCAGATGTAGGGATAACAAATGTGTATGTGATTTATATTGTTTCCTTATTTTATATGTGATCTAGAAAAAGGAGATTATTTGAATTTTTAATATTTTTACACTTTGTTTTTATTTATTTTTTACTTTAACTTTTACTTTTAGACCTTCTAGAGGTTTTGAACTCCAGGGGGCCTGAGAAGTAATACAATACACTGCAATGCATTGCAATCACTATAATTCTATTACACACTGTCTAGAGAAACCTGTAATAGAAGTAATGTAATGTCAAACTTGGGAGCCTTCATTATGCTCCCAGCTGTCATGGTAACAGATTGCTGCCCCTGGATTTCATTCTGAGGTACATCGATTCTACCCAAAATGACATACCCAAATATAGCGCCTCAGTCAAGTACTGAGGTATCAAAAGGGTCAATACAGCGGAGACCTTTACAGGTGTGTTCTGGATTAATATAAAATATTTCAACTTGTTTGCAAATAGTGTAAAATAGGAAAAAAGCTAATTTACAATTTACAATTCCTTTGTTCCAACCTAGTCAGAACTGTTGCCAGTCCAAGATTACGTCTTCTTCTGACGTCCTGTTTCTACTTAGGCCTCTACGATACCTCCCAACTGTCCTGGATTTAGGAGGATAGTCCCAGATTCCGAGTCCTGTCCCGGTCAGCGGGAGGTATGCCCTGGTATGCCCCACTGTCGGCGCTATTTGATGACATGACTCATGTCGCTCCTGCGGCTCCCTGAACACTTGAACAATCTGGAATAAGAGAATTTACAGAGTGGCAGGGGAAGGAGGAGAGGTATCAGTGTTTAATTATGTTAAACTGGATGTAGACTAAGGGGGACATTAAACTGGAGGCAAATTAGGGGGAGACATTAAACTGGGGGCAAGTAAAGGAGGGACATTAAACTGGAGGAAGATGAAGGGGGGACATTAAACTGGAGGCAGATGAAACGGGGACATTAAACTGGGGGAAGATGAAGAGGGCATTAAACTGAGGGCAGATGAAGAGGAACATTAAACAGTGGGGCTTGCTGGACAGAGACGCATCTGTTTTTCATTGTTGATTTGCATCACAGTAATGTAATAAGGTCTTATGCTAATTGATTTTATCTATGACATTACTACATAATACCTGAACTGTGACATCATTGAATACATTATGCCTATATAGTAACCTGTGTTTTTTGCTGTGCTAGTACAATTCAGTGAGCTGCTTTATTAAGTATTATTATTTTAATGACATTACTTATTTCTACAATGTAGTCCATCAGGAACCCAGTGGTCTAGTTTGCTTTGTTAAAGATTCAGTGTAAATTCCTAGTAAATCAACCAAAATGACAAAATGAGTTTTCCCACTAGTGATCCAGAATAATGCAGGGTGCATTCACAATAAATATTGTCTAATTTCATAGTAAAAATGTTTACCATTTACATAGTGCGCTCTACCATCATCCATACAATTGGGTAATAAATAGAGATGAGCGAACAGTGTTCTATCGAACTCATGTTCGATCGGATATTAGGCTGTTCGGCATGTTCGAATCGAATCGAACACCGCGTGGTAAAGTGCGCCATTACTCGATTCCCCTCCCACCTTCCCTGGCGCCTTTTTTGCTCCAATAACAGCGCAGGGTAGGTGGGACAGGAACTACGACACCGGTGACGTTGAAAAAAGTAGGCAAAACCCATTGGCTGCCGAAAACATGTGACCTCTAATTTAAAAGAACAGCGCCGCCCAGCTTCGCGTCATTCTGAGCTTGCAATTCACCGAGGACGGAGGTTTCCGTCCAGTTAGCTAGGGGTTAGATTCTGGGTAGGCAGGGACAGGCTAGGATAGGAAGGAGAAGACAACCAACAGCTCTTATAAGAGCTAAATTCCAGGGAGAAGCTTGTCAGTGTAACGTGGCACTGACGGGCTCAATCGCCGCAACCCAGCTTTCCCAGGATCCTGAATGGAATACACTGTCAGTGTATTCCCGTATACCCGATATATACCCCCGATACCCGTTCCAACGGTGTGCCCCCCCACCTTCACCCCAGAAATACCCTGCAAGTCCCCTAGCAATAGAATTGGGGCTATATACACCCACTATTTTTGCTACTGCCATATAGTGCCATTGTCTCACTGGGAATTCAAAGAATATATTGGGCTTACATATAACTTCAATTCCAGGGAGAAGCTTGTCAGTGTAACGTGGCACTGACGGGCTCAATCGCCGCAACCCAGCTTTCCCAGGATCCTGAATGGAACACACTGACAGTGTATTCCCGTATACCCCATATATACACCCCAAATCCCCGTTCCAACGGTGTGCCCCCCCACCTTCACCTCAGAAATACCCTGCAAGTCCCCTAGCAATAGAATTGGGGCTATATACACCCACAATTTTTGCTACTGGTATACAGTGCCATTGTCTCACTGGGAATTCAAAGAATATATGGGGGTTATGTGCACCCACAATTTTTAATACTGCTATACAGTGCCATTGTCTGACTGGGAATTCAAAGAATATATGGGGGTTATGTGCACCCACAATTTTTAATACTGGTATATAGTGCCATTGTCTGACTGGGAATTCAAAGAATATATGGGGGTTACGTGCACCCACAATTTTTAATACTGCTATACAGTGCCATTGTCTGACTGGGAATTCAAAGAATATATGGGGGTTATGTGCACCCACAATTTTTACTACTGGTATACAGTGCCATTGTCTGACTGGGAATTCAAAGAATATATTGGGGTGACGTGCACCCACAATTTTTGCTACTGCTATACAGTTCCATTGTCTCACTGGGAATTCAAAGAATATATGGGGGTTATGTGCACCCACAATTTTTAATACTGGTATACAGTGCCATTGTCTGACTGGGAATTCAAAGAATATATGGGGGTTATGTGCACCCACAATTTTTAATACTGGTATACAGTGCCATTGTCTGACTGGGAATTCAAAGAATATATGGGGGTTATGTGCACCCACAATTTTTAATACTGGTATACAGTGCCATTGTCTGACTGGGAATTCAAAGAATATATGGGGGTTACGTGCACCCACAATTTTTAATACTGCTATACAGTGCCATTGTCTGACTGGGAATTCAAAGAATATATGGGGGTTACGTGCACCCACAATTTTTAATACTGGTATACAGTGCCATTGTCTGACTGGGAATTCAAAGAATATATGGGGGTTATGTGCACCCACAATTTTTAATACTGGTATACAGTGCCATTGTCTGACTGGGAATTCAAAGAATATATGGGGGTTATGTGCACCCACAATTTTTAATACTGGTATACAGTGCCATTGTCTGACTGGGAATTCAAAGAATATATGGGGGTTATGTGCACCCACAATTTTTACTACTGGTATACAGTGCCATTGTCTAACTGGGAATTCAAAGAATATATTGGGGTGACGTGCACCCACAATTTTTGCTACTGCTATACAGTTCCATTGTCTCACTGGGAATTCAAAGAATATATGGGGGTTATGTGCACCCACAATTTTTAATACTGGTATACAGTGCCATTGTCTGACTGGGAATTCAAAGAATATATGGGGGTTATGTGCACCCACAATTTTTAATACTGGTATATAGTGCCATTGTCTGACTGGGAATTCAAAGAATATATGGGGGTTACGTGCACCCACAATTTTTAATACTGGTATACAGTGCCATTGTCTGACTGGGAATTCAAAGAATATATGGGGGTTATGTGCACCCACAATTTTTAATACTGGTATACAGTGCCATTGTCTGACTGGGAATTCAAAGAATATATGGGGGTTACGTGCACCCACAATTTTTAATACTGGTATACAGTGCCATTGTCTGACTGGGAATTCAAAGAATATATGGGGGTTATGTGCACCCACAATTTTTAATACTGGTATACAGTGCCATTGTCTGACTGGGAATTCAAAGAATATATGGGGGTTATGTGCACCCACAATTTTTACTACTGGTATACAGTGCCATTGTCTAACTGGGAATTCAAAGAATATATTGGGGTGACGTGCACCCACAATTTTTGCTACTGCTATACAGTTCCATTGTCTCACTGGGAATTCAAAGAATATATGGGGGTTATGTGCACCCACAATTTTTAATACTGGTATACAGTGCCATTGTCTGACTGGGAATTCAAAGAATATATGGGGGTTATGTGCACCCACAATTTTTAATACTGGTATACAGTGCCATTGTCTGACTGGGAATTCAAAGAATATATGGGGGTTATGTGCACCCACAATTTTTACTACTGGTATACAGTGCCATTGTCTAACTGGGAATTCAAAGAATATATTGGGGTGACGTGCACCCACAATTTTTGCTACTGCTATACAGTTCCATTGTCTGACTGGGAATTCAAAGAATATATGGGGGTTATGTGCACCCACAATTTTTACTACTGGTATACAGTGCCATTGTCTGACTGGGAATTCAAAGAATATATGGGGGTTATGTGCACCCACAATTTTTAATACTGGTATACAGTGCCATTGTCTGACTGGGAATTCAAAGAATATATGGGGGTTACGTGCACCCACAATTTTTAATACTGCTATACAGTGCCATTGTCTGACTGGGAATTCAAAGAATATATGGGGGTTACGTGCACCCACAATTTTTAATACTGGTATACAGTGCCATTGTCTGACTGGGAATTCAAAGAATATATGGGGGTTATGTGCACCCACAATTTTTACTACTGGTATACAGTGCCATTGTCTAACTGGGAATTCAAAGAATATATTGGGGTGACGTGCACCCACAATTTTTGCTACTGCTATACAGTTCCATTGTCTCACTGGGAATTCAAAGAATATATGGGGGTTATGTGCACCCACAATTTTTAATACTGGTATACAGTGCCATTGTCTGACTGGGAATTCAAAGAATATATGGGGGTTATGTGCACCCACAATTTTTAATACTGGTATACAGTGCCATTGTCTGACTGGGAATTCAAAGAATATATGGGGGTTATGTGCACCCACAATTTTTACTACTGGTATACAGTGCCATTGTCTAACTGGGAATTCAAAGAATATATTGGGGTGACGTGCACCCACAATTTTTGCTACTGCTATACAGTTCCATTGTCTGACTGGGAATTCAAAGAATATATGGGGGTTATGTGCACCCACAATTTTTACTACTGGTATACAGTGCCATTGTCTGACTGGGAATTCAAAGAATATATGGGGGTTATGTGCACCCACAATTTTTAATACTGGTATACAGTGCCATTGTCTGACTGGGAATTCAAAGAATATATGGGGGTTACGTGCACCCACAATTTTTAATACTGCTATACAGTGCCATTGTCTGACTGGGAATTCAAAGAATATATGGGGGTTACGTGCACCCACAATTTTTAATACTGGTATACAGTGCCATTGTCTGACTGGGAATTCAAAGAATATATGGGGGTTATGTGCACCCACAATTTTTAATACTGGTATACAGTGCCATTGTCTGACTGGGAATTCAAAGAATATATGGGGGTTATGTGCACCCACAAT
Organism: Leptodactylus fuscus; assembly: GCF_031893055.1. Taxonomy (NCBI): domain Eukaryota; kingdom Metazoa; phylum Chordata; class Amphibia; order Anura; family Leptodactylidae; genus Leptodactylus; species Leptodactylus fuscus. Next base: position 137,834,987 of record NC_134265.1, read on the forward strand.
TTTTACTACTGGTATACAGTGCCATTGTCTAACTGGGAATTCAAAGAATATATTGGGGTGACGTGCACCCACAATTTTTGCTACTGCTATACAGTTCCATTGTCTGACTGGGAATTCAAAGAATATATGGGGGTTATGTGCACCCACAATTTTTACTACTGGTATACAGTGCCATTGTCTGACTGGGAATTCAAAGAATATATGGGGGTTATGTGCACCCACAATTTTTAATACTGGTATACAGTGCCATTGTCTGACTGGGAATTCAAAGAATATATGGGGGTTACGTGCACCCACAATTTTTAATACTGCTATACAGTGCCATTGTCTGACTGGGAATTCAAAGAATATATGGGGGTTACGTGCACCCACAATTTTTAATACTGGTATACAGTGCCATTGTCTGACTGGGAATTCAAAGAATATATGGGGGTTATGTGCACCCACAATTTTTAATACTGGTATACAGTGCCATTGTCTGACTGGGAATTCAAAGAATATATGGGGGTTATGTGCACCCACAATTTTTACTACTGGTATACAGTGCCATTGTCTAACTGGGAATTCAAAGAATATATTGGGGTGACGTGCACCCACAATTTTTGCTACTGCTATACAGTTCCATTGTCTGACTGGGAATTCAAAGAATATATGGGGGTTATGTGCACCCACAATTTTTACTACTGGTATACAGTGCCATTGTCTGACTGGGAATTCAAAGAATATATGGGGGTTATGTGCACCCACAATTTTTAATACTGGTATACAGTGCCATTGTCTGACTGGGAATTCAAAGAATATATGGGGGTTACGTGCACCCACAATTTTTAATACTGCTATACAGTGCCATTGTCTGACTGGGAATTCAAAGAATATATGGGGGTTACGTGCACCCACAATTTTTAATACTGGTATACAGTGCCATTGTCTGACTGGGAATTCAAAGAATATATGGGGGTTATGTGCACCCACAATTTTTAATACTGGTATACAGTGCCATTGTCTGACTGGGAATTCAAAGAATATATGGGGGTTATGTGCACCCACAATTTTTACTACTGGTATACAGTGCCATTGTCTAACTGGGAATTCAAAGAATATATTGGGGTGACGTGCACCCACAATTTTTGCTACTGCTATACAGTTCCATTGTCTGACTGGGAATTCAAAGAATATATGGGGGTTATGTGCACCCACAATTTTTACTACTGGTATACAGTGCCATTGTCTAACTGGGAATTCAAAGAATATATTGGGGTGACGTGCACCCACAATTTTTGCTACTGCTATACAGTTCCATTGTCTGACTGGGAATTCAAAGAATATATGGGGGTTATGTGCACCCACAATTTTTACTACTGGTATACAGTGCCATTGTCTGACTGGGAATTCAAAGAATATATGGGGGTTATGTGCACCCACAATTTTTAATACTGGTATACAGTGCCATTGTCTGACTGGGAATTCAAAGAATATATGGGGGTTACGTGCACCCACAATTTTTAATACTGCTATACAGTGCCATTGTCTGACTGGGAATTCAAAGAATATATGGGGGTTACGTGCACCCACAATTTTTAATACTGGTATACAGTGCCATTGTCTGACTGGGAATTCAAAGAATATATGGGGGTTATGTGCACCCACAATTTTTAATACTGGTATACAGTGCCATTGTCTGACTGGGAATTCAAAGAATATATGGGGGTTATGTGCACCCACAATTTTTACTACTGGTATACAGTGCCATTGTCTAACTGGGAATTCAAAGAATATATTGGGGTGACGTGCACCCACAATTTTTGCTACTGCTATACAGTTCCATTGTCTGACTGGGAATTCAAAGAATATATGGGGGTTATGTGCACCCACAATTTTTACTACTGGTATACAGTGCCATTGTCTGACTGGGAATTCAAAGAATATATGGGGGTTATGTGCACCCACAATTTTTAATACTGGTATACAGTGCCATTGTCTGACTGGGAATTCAAAGAATATATGGGGGTTACGTGCACCCACAATTTTTAATACTGCTATACAGTGCCATTGTCTGACTGGGAATTCAAAGAATATATGGGGGTTACGTGCACCCACAATTTTTAATACTGGTATACAGTGCCATTGTCTGACTGGGAATTCAAAGAATATATGGGGGTTATGTGCACCCACAATTTTTAATACTGGTATACAGTGCCATTGTCTGACTGGGAATTCAAAGAATATATGGGGGTTATGTGCACCCACAATTTTTACTACTGGTATACAGTGCCATTGTCTAACTGGGAATTCAAAGAATATATTGGGGTGACGTGCACCCACAATTTTTGCTACTGCTATACAGTTCCATTGTCTGACTGGGAATTCAAAGAATATATGGGGGTTATGTGCACCCACAATTTTTACTACTGGTATACAGTGCCATTGTCTGACTGGGAATTCAAAGAATATATGGGGGTTATGTGCACCCACAATTTTTAATACTGGTATACAGTGCCATTGTCTCACTGGGAATTCCACAAATAATTTGGGGATTCATTCACCCTACATCTCAGGCTCTTGCCATATTCACCCAGGTTGTCAGTGCTGCACCAGCTCGTTCCCAGACAGCTCGGCCCGAAAAACGCGTTACCTATATAGAGGATTTGGACAATGAAGACAACATGTTCTAAATCTAATGTCTGCACCTTCTCCAGAATTAAAATAAAGGCAGCGTTTAACTTTCAAATAGCACTGCACAAAGGAAGAGCTTATCAGCTTGTCTCATGACATGCTACTGAAAAGTTTCATTTGTGTATCTTAATGTAAATATAGTTGTATAAGCTTTTTGGGTTTTAGGCACTGCCAAGTTATTTATTACCACCCACTCCCTTATAATGATGATGACGCCAAAGTCACTGTGGGTGTTCAGAGCTCACAGCTTTGGGTGACATTTGTCTTGCTCTCTGTCGGTACCAGCTGTCTTTTTGGATACCGTAAAGTTATGTTGACTTTATTAACAGCTATAGAAGCTTTAGCCAGGTTGTGACGGTGTGTAACCCTAACAACACTAAGTGGGATACACATTAATAGTCAGTCTATGTACGCTAAACGTATCACTGAAGTAATTTTTTTTCCCTCTCCCCTAATATAAGAAAGGAACAGACATTAGACCTAGACCGGGGTTCGAGGCTTGAAAAAATCCAGTATTATTTGTTCTTCATGATGTGAAATATGTGTTGAAAAGCAACCCAAGATGAAGTCAGCCATGTGTGCCAGTGTGTTACTTGGCATGCCTTTGCTGGCCCCAACTGTAAGGGTCACTCTCCATTTCCTCCATTTTCCACTCCCCTTCACACCATTTGTGGTGAAGCAATGGGATGCACTGAAGTGCACCCTCTAGCCTCGTGTGGGATAGGGACATCAGATGCCACTCCAACCCCCTCGTCTTCCTCCGCCAGCCAACGGTGCGAAGATGAGAGGAGTGTGCTCTGAATGTTTTCTGCCTAGCAGAGGCTAGTTCTCACTTACGAAAATGGCCCCACTTTGACCTGTATATCAGGCACAATGGTGTAGGTTTCAAAGAAACATGGCACCAACAAGTTGGAAAACGTGGGCCATGCGTGGACCGTGTTTGAGTCTGGCAAGCTCCAGATCTGCTACCAGGTTCCAGCCATTATCACAGGCGCAAAAATGCCAGGCCCCAGGTGTAGCAGGGAAAAAAAAATGCCATCTCAGCCAGGATGGCATCCCTGACCTCGGAGGCACTGTGCTGTCTGTCCCCCAAGCTGATCAGTTTCAGCACGGCCTACTGACATCTCCCCATGCCAGTGTTACAGTGTTTTCCGCTAGTAGCTGGGGTGGAGGTTGCAGCTTCGTAGGGTTTCAGTCTACTCCTGCCATGAATTTTGGCCTGGGAGAGGAGATAGGCCACCCCAGTTTGCACCCGGGGAACAGACTCCACCACATTCACCCTGCCTGTCATTAAAGATAAGCACTGCAGCATCCCTGACCACAGGCGCTTGTCCATGTGTCGGTGGTCAAGTGGACCTTGCAGCAAAGCGCAGAGCTCTGGGCCCGACTGATGTTATGGGACACATGCAGGCGCAAGGCAGAGACAGCACACCAAGAGAAGTAGTAACGGCTAGGCCCAGCATAGGGAGGTGCCCCAGCTGCCATCTGCTGACGGAAGGCCTGGGTCTCCAGAAGCATAAACAAACACCAACATCTCCAGGGCCAGCAGTTTATCGATGAGGCTGTTACAGGCTTGGGCATGGGGGTGGGTTGTATTGTACTTCTGCCTGCAATGAAAAGCTTGGGAAATGTGGAGTGGCTGGGAAGAGGCGCATGATGGTGCAGGCCAAAAGGGCGCATGAGGGTGAACTCCCCAATGTGTCAGAGATAGGTGTGTAGGTGTCCTTGCATCATATACTTGCACCATATTTGGCTTTGGAAGTTAATTTTGTGCCAAAAAGTGGTTAAGACAGCGATCCCTCAGCTACTCCCGTTACACTGTCTATTGAAGTTACCATCTGTGGAAGTGGACCACCATTTCTAAGATCCCAAAGGAAGCAGGCAAGAGATGTGCAGTTCAGAAAAAAAGATGAGAAAATAAGTTTAGGCTGTAGAGCACAGAGGGATCGGAGAGGACAGAGCTGGTGTCGGCCAGGTATTCCCACAACATGCGCCTATACTTGTCCCTCCTGGTGACACTAGGCCCCTGAGTGGCAGTAATTTGTCCAGGGGGGCCATTAACGTGTTCCAGACCTAGGAATAAGTCTTCCAACAGGGTAGAGTTTTGCATGCCTTTGCTTCTACCCACTGTTTTTGCTGCTTAGCTTCCCTCCACATCTACTCTGCTTTCACCCCTAAACATCACCCCAGTTTATGCCTTTGCTTCTACCCAGGTTTTTTGTTGATTTAGCTTCCCTCTACATCTACACTGCTTTAGCCCCTAGACATCACCCCTGTCCATGTGGGGTCGGTGGCCTCGTCATCCACCAACTCCTCTTCCAATTGCGCACTGCCCCCTTACTGCAAACCGCACATGACCACAGCTTGCCTTGATGGCAACTGTGTCTCATGATCCCCACTTAGGTCCAGACAAGTCGGTGGCGGGTCCAAAACCCCAAAATTGGAAGGAAATGGCAGATGCTGCAGTATTTCTAACACCTGTTCCTGGTGCTCGGGCCTGGTCTGTGTTGTACCCTGCACCCTGCTTAACGCATCTGCCATATCCGAAGTTGTGCTGAGCGCATGCTAATGTTTCGTGTCCAGTGCAATGGATGGGATGGGATTTCACATAAGTCTGCCACCCATGGCCACTCATGGTTGAGCAACTGAGGGAGTTGACTTTGACGAACCCGAGGGTTTTGGAGTTGGAACTACATCAAAGGTCTGTGCTGCTCACACACTCTGCTCAACACATGATATGTTTAGTGCCAGCAGTGTGGAGACGTCGCACAACAGCCGTTGTTCCAGCAGGTACAGGCGTTGTAGGAGTGCATAGAGGCTAGCAGCGGCAACTATACACTTTAAAAACTATCCGCACAAGCGCCACACTTTCACCAGTAGCTCAGGAACATTGGGGTACCTTTTTCAAAAGATTAGCAGCAATGAGTTAAAAACGTGGCCCAGGCATGGAATATGTTGCAGGCTGCCAAGCTACAGAGCCAATCCCAGGTTACGGCCATTATCACACATGACAACATGCCTGGGCCCAGGTGCAGTGGCAAAAACCACATTGCCGTCTCATCGAGGATGGCATGACTCACTTTGTAGGCAGTGTGCTGTCTGGCCCCCAAGCTGATGAGCTTCAGCACGGCCCGCTGACGTCTCCCCACACCAGTGTTGCAGCGTTTCCAGCTCGTAGCTGGGGTCAATTTAACAGCGGAGGAGGGTGGTGTTTCAGCCCTCCTCCCAGGAATGTTGTGTGGGGAGACAAGTCAGGCCACCACATTTTGCGACCCGGTCCACGCCTCAACTACATTCAACCACTGTGCCCAAATTGAAAGGTAGCGTCCCTGTCCGCATGCACTTGTCCATTCGTAACTGGTCACATGGAACTTTAGGGCTAAGCGCTGAATTTAGGGACCGCCTCATGTTTGGGGGAAAGTGCTGGTGTGGACGGCACAGTGCGGTGGCGCAGTAGACACTCTGCCCAAAAAGGGCAGAGTGTCCCCCAGCCGGGATTCCAACATCTCCTGGGCCAGATTTCTTGAGATGAGGCCGTTGAAGCCTTGGGCATGTGGGTGGGTTGCGCTGTACTTTAGCATGAAATGAAAGGCTTGGGAGATGGGGAGTTGATGGGAAGAGGCGCATGATGGCGCGGGCAAAAGGAGAAATGGCAGGAAAAGGTGAGGATAAGGGTGAACTCCCCAAAGTGTCAGAGGCAGATGTGGAGGTGTCCTGGCTCCTGGTCTGGACTGCAGCGCCAGCCCTGTCAACAGTGGAAGAGGCAGTGGCCGCCAGGCCAAACGACGATTATCCTGCGCTTGCTCTCACCCACTGAGCCCAGGGCTTGCCTTCCAAATGATGGCACCCGCAAGAGGTGGTGAGATTCCTCTCCGCAGATCTCCAAACCATCTTGGACTTGCAAATTGCACTAAATTTGTCATGTAACTGACATGTATATGATGAGTCTATCCATTGTCTGTTCATTTTGGTGAAAGTCAGCCTGTCAGCTGACAGACAGCTGTGCTTGTCAGTGATGATGTCACCGGCTGCTTGTACCCCCAGTTTTTGCTGCTTAGCTTGCCTCCACATCCACACTGCTTTTGCCCCTACACATCACCCCTATCCATGCCTGTGCCTCTAGCCATAAGTCTGCCACCCATGGAAACTCATGGTGCAGAAAGTGAGGGAGCTGACTCTGAGGAACCCTTGGGTTTTGTAGCTGGTACTCCATCAAAGGTCTCTGCTGCTCACACACCCTGCTGAACATACGGTATCTAGGGTTAGAGCGTGTGGTGACCTCGCACAACAGTAGGTGCTTCAGGCAGATGTAGGCCTTGCTGGAGTGTATTGCGGCTAGCTCCAGGTACTGTAGACTTGGGAAAGTGGGTGTCCAAGTGCCGCACTTTCACCCTTAGCTCAGCTAATTTGGGGTATGTTTTTAAAGATCATTGCACCACTACATTGAACATGTGGGCCAGGCATGGAACGTGTTGGAGGCTGGCAAGCTCCAGAGCCCTCCAACAAGCTAAAAAACCTGGCCCCAGGGGCAGCGGGGATAAACAAATTGCCATCTCATCCAGGATGGCATCCCTGACCTCAGAGGCAGTGTGCTGTCCGTCTCCCAAGCTGATGAGCTTCAGCCCAGCCTGCTGACGTCTCCCCACACCAGTGTTGCAGCGTTTTCAGCTCGTAGCTGGGGTAAATCTAACAGCGGAGGAGGAGGAGGGTGGTGTTTCAGCCCTCCTCCCAGGAATGTTTTGTGGGGAAACAAGTCAGGAAAATTCTTGAAACGGGAGAGTTTTGCATCTTTGCCCTTGCTGCCTATGGACATCCCTTTGCCTCTAGCCACCATTTTCCCTGCTTTGCTTGCCTCCAAATCCACACTGCTTTTGCCCCTAGACATCACCCCAGTCCATGCCTTAGCTTGTACCCCCAGTTTTTCCTGCTTAGCTTGCCTCCACATCCACACTGCTTTTGCCCCTAGACATCACCCCAGTCCATGCCTTAGCTTGTATCCCCAGTTTTTCCTGCTTAGCTTGCCTCCACATCCACACTGCTTTTGCCCCTAGACATCACCCCAGTCCATGCCTTAGCTTGTACCCCCAGTTTTTCCTGCTTAGCTTGCCTCCACATCCACACTGCTTTTGCCCCTAGACATCATCCCTATCCATGCCTCTTCCCCTAGCCATAACTCTGCCACCCCTGGAAACTCATGGTGCAGAAACTTTGGTTGCTGACTTTGAGGAACCCTTGGGTTTTGTAGATGGAACTCCATCAAAGGTCTGTGCAGCTCACACACCCTGCTCAAGATATGGTATTGTAGGGTTTCAGCGTGTGTGAATGACGGACAACAGCCTGTGTTTGGACAGATGTAGGCCTTGCTAGAGTGTTTTTAGGCTAGCAGCGACTCCTGTGCACTTGCAAAAGTGGGCGCACAAGCGCCGCATTTTCAACAGTAGCTTCGGTACATTTGGGTATGTTTTTAAAAAACTTTGCACCACTAGGTTAGACGTGGGCCAAACATGGAACGTGTTGGAGGCTGGCAAGCTCCAGAGCCGCTACCAGGTTCCAGCCATTATCACAGGCGTAAAAATGCCAGGCCCCAGGTGTAGCAGGGAAAAAAAAATGCCATCTGAGCCAGGATGGCATCCCTGACCTCGGAGGCACTGTGCTGTCTGTCCCCCAAGCTGATGAGCTTCAGCACCGCCTGCTGACGTCTCCCCACACCAGTGTTTTAGCGTTTGCCGCTAGTAGCTGTGGTGGAGGTTGCAGCGTCGTAGGGTTTCAGTCTACTCCTGCCATGAATTTTGGCCTGGGAGAGGAGATAGGCCACCCCAGTTTGCACCCGGGGAACAGACTCCACCACATTCACCCTGCCTGTCATTAAAGATAAGCACTGCAGCATCCCTGACCACAGGCGCTTGTCCAAGTGTCGGTGGTCAAGTGGACCTTGCAGCAAAGCGCGGAACTAAGGGCCCACCTGATGTTGAGTGACACGTGCTGGTGCAAGGCGGGGACGCCACACCGGGAGAAGTTGAGACGGCTAGGGACGGCATAGTGAGGTGCCACAGTTGCCATCAGGTCCGGGAAGGCGGGAGTTTCAACAAGCCGGAACGCCAACCTCTCCTGGGCCAGCAGTTTAGCGATGTTGGCGTTCTAGGCTTGCGTGGGTGGGTGGTTAGCGGTGTATTTCTGCCGGCGCTCCAATGTATGAGAGATGGTGGGTTGTTGTAAAGAAGCGCCTGATGGTGCCTTTGATGGTGCAGGAGAAGGAGATAAGACAGAAACAGGGGAGGATGAGGGAGAAGTCAACAAAGTGGCGGAGGCAGATGAAGTGATGTCCTGGCTCGTCCTCTGGAGTGCATCGCCAGCACTGTGAGCAGAGGCAGTGGCATGAACGGCGGGCGACGTTTGTCCTGCCGTTGCTGCCTGCCACTGATTCCATTGCTTGGATTCCAAATGACGGTGCATTGAAGTGGTGGACAGGTTGCTCTTCTCAGGGCCCCTACTCGATTTCGAGAGGCAAATTGTGTAGACGACACTATATCTGTCCTCGGCGCATTCCTTGAAAAAACTCTACACCTTCAAGAAACGTGCCCTCGATGGGGGAGTTTTTCTGGGCTGGGTACAAAAGGGAACATCTTCGGACATTCCGGGTCTGGCCTGGCTTCGGCAAAGCAGCTGACCTCTGCCTCTGGACATGTCTCTGCCTCTAGCTACCCTTTTTGGTGCTGCACCTGCCTCAACATCCACACTACTTTCCCAGCTTGACATCTGCCTTGTCCAGGTGGGGTCGGTGTCCTCGTCATCCACCACCTCCTCTTCCAACTCCTGTCTCGCCTCCTCCTCCTGCACAATGCGCATGTCAACTGGCTGCCCTGAC